>NW_003805436.1:520518-572886 GCF_000255335.2 Galendromus occidentalis
CGGTGCTCAGTGAAGTTCATCTCGGAACGTCTTGGGTACCGTTCGAACACAAGCCGTATATCATACACGGCGAACTCCGGTTCTGTCGCCCGCAGGGGCGATGCATCATGCAGGAGGACACTATCTTGTGAAGTGCGGAATCTGACAGAGGATCTGGAAGGTCCGCACTTATCAGACTGTCTGCGTCTGCTAATGTTCGCAACTTAGAATCAGACTTCAGAGTCAGTAGAATGGGCAGGTGGGGCAAGCCGCGTTTCTGAAATCGGGATCCTCCGTGATCCCGGTGTGGTCCCCCACGATCCCGGTGTGGCCCCCACGGTCCCGGTGTGGTCCCCCACGGTCCCAGTGTGGTACTGCGTGATCCTGGTGTGGTCCTCCGTGATCCCGGCGTGGTCCTCCGTGATCCCGGCGTGGTCCTCCGTGATCCCGGTGTGGTCCTCCGTGATCCCGGTGTGGTCCTCCGTGATCCTCCCTGATCCCGGTGTGGTCCCCCACGGTCCCGGTGTGGTCCCCCACGATCCCGGTGTGGCCCCCACGGTCCCGGTGTGGTCCCCCACGGTCCCAGTGTGGTACTGCGTGATCCTGGTGTGGTCCTCCGTGATCCCGGTGAGGTTCCGGGTTCCGGCGTGGTCCTCCGTGATCCCGGTGTGGTCCCTATGACCGCAAAAGTGCCGAAGCAACCGCCCGATGGCGCCCAAAATTTTGTCAGAGATCATCGACATCATCCTCTACAACGTGCAAATTTACCCCCCGTTCTTCTCGTACGCACTTCCCATAGACTTGACATACGTTCAACTGTACGCTCTCTCAAGCACACGTACACGCGTAAAAAAGTACGCCGTACAAATCGTACGAGCGTACAAACCGAATTTCTTGTCTGCCTCACGCAGAAACGAAAGCTGGTCCATGTCTGCTACTCCCGCGCTCTTTGTTTAGGTCTTCTGCTCCGGCAGGATGAGCGCAGGAAGGCGCACTACTAGTAGAGTAGTGGCGGTGCTCTCTGTCACTCAATTCTTTCGTGAGGACTTTGTTTATCGGCCGTACTCCTGTTTATGTATTGTGATTTCGAACGGCGCGCTGTTTACCAAGAAGGAAACCCCCAAAAAGTAGTCAAATGAAAGCTCGAGAAAGATTGTGATCAGAGCTCCAGCGAGCTCTTTCGTATATCGAATGTCCGAAGAGAAGAAGTCCGGGATGTCTGTCGCTGAGGCGCAGGACGACGAGTCGAACCAACTTTATATCGTAGATGATCTCAAAAATGATCCTAAACTCACCCCCATCGAAGGTTCGAATTGAGACAAAAAAAAATGAAATATCGAAATCCGGACGACGCGGAGACAGACGGCTTCGGAATATGGGAATGCCGCAACGGTACGGAAGGAGACTTGCGGATACATACTCAATGCACTTTCTTTCTCTCGACAGCAGGGCCGTCCGGGATCCCGGTGCCTCCCTCTACAAATGACCCGGTCGTTCTTCCCGAGAACAGGAAACGCAAAAGCAGTGAGTAAACAGCAGTGTCACTCGATATGGGAGAGCGGCGTAGTATGCTGTCCCGGGACAATGGAGATAGAATATTGAAATTTATACGGATCTCATATAATTTCGTGAAGGGCTGATTTTCATGAGAAGAGCAGCGTAAGGCCTCTCGGGAGCCCTACCGCGCGGAGATTCTCTACTCCGATGATTTCCCCTCAACAGATAAGTCCAATGATGGTACCTCGCCTTCGAAGAAATCGAAGGGACCAATGACATCGGAAATGGAGGAGGAGATGGCCCAAGCTGAACGCAAAGATATCGACATGTTCCTGGAGGACACAGCGGAGCGTCACAATCTTTCCGTAGCCAATGTCAAGAGCATCTTGAGGGTACGCTAGGTGAAATCATGAATGCGAGAATGGAGAGCACACCTGTCCAAGCCAAATCATGAATCTGAGGATTGCTTGTACGATTCTCCCCCAATTTCCAGAGGATAGCCACGAATGAGCACATGATGACGCTATGGAAGAGCACGATGTCGGAAGACGGAGCCCGAGAGCTGCCATTCGAGCCGAAGATAACTCGAGCAAAACTCCGAGAACTCAAAGCCAAACATCCGAACATCGAGGAATCTCTGCTGCATCGGTAAGTCCGAAACGAGCCGACACCCCGTGACCGGATCCAAGGGGAATCTTTATCCTTAACGCCAGTGGTCCGAATAGGACGTGCCCGATCGACGCGTTCGCGTTGAACCGTTCGAAGGAAGTCTATCTCTGAAGGGCAGCCTCCTACCTGCAGGTATCCGCAACCGTCTCTAAATAGGGGATCAGACCTCGTGAAGTTACTGACCGAGGATTTTGCTGAGGACGACGACGATGAGAACGATGACGAAGAATATCAGCCCAGCGACGAAGAAGTGGTGAGGAAGAATTGTTTTCAGGACAGCGTCTAGACATTTCTCCCACGCTTTCCTCTTCCATTGCTCTTTACCAAGTCAGAGAACCTCCGCGCCTTAAAACGGGAGATGGAACTCGACACGGAGTTTCGATTGAGAAGTAACGAAGTGAACGCTTTCAAATCCGTGAGAGTCCTCGTGTGCCTCTCTGAATCAGTTCTCACTCTGTCAACCAGTAAACCTCCCCGTTGTGCAATGGCAGATTCGAGCGTTTCCTCGGACAGGAAAATCAAATCAGCGAAGCCCAAGGGAGCCGCGAGCGAAACGTCTCACACCGAAACGCCGATACGCGGTCCGATGTGTCCGTACTTTGCTTTTCGCCTGATGGCGATTCTCGTTTGCTCGATCTTTTTTTCTTCTGGTGTCGTCATGCTAATCAACGTGTATCTGGTGGAAAGCAGCGGATTTGAATCAGTCGCAGCGGCGCACGGCATCAACACATTCGTCCTGTCGCTCTGCCTGATCTTCCCCACCTTGATTCTGTTCGTGATCGAAGGTATTTACCGTGCCTCGCACAAACGAGGTCCGGATGACTGGGGTGTGACGATCCCGCAAGGCGCGTCGACGTTTCTATCGGAAACCTCAACCAACGACCAGAACTATAAAAATAAATAATTTTGCTCCGTATGCGAGTTCTCGTCAGGACCCGCCCGGAGGCTGGCTCGCGTTGGTCACTTGGCTACCGGTGTAGCGTCCCGTTGACTCAGCGTTCTCTCAGCTGGCCTCCTTTCCGCCAAGGCCGCGACTTTCCGCGAGGCTGGTCCGTATGGAACTATGTACCTTATACTGCAGACGTAGAAACACGGAATTCAACACAGCCTCGTATTCTATTCAACCCTATACGAGCCGCTTCGTCGAAAGAATTAGATATCGAGTGTCTCTCATTGAACAGAAATATTCGCGACTCGAAGCGATTGAGGAAAAAGATTCCGACGCCGGGAATTGAACCCGGGCCGCCTGGGTGAAAACCAGGAATCCTAGCCACTAGACCACGCCGGATCGTGACTCGAGTTGGGTTTCGCTATGGCTGCACGCCAAACTGCTGAATTATCGGGATGTGTGAGAAAATCAGATGTAACTAGGAGACCCATTTAATTAGGCGGATATTTGATTTCGCAGAGCGATGATGACAGCGAAGCGTCCATGTCGATATTGGGCGGATCGATGCCCAGTTCCCCGGCACTGGGGAGCGCACCCGATAGCCCCGCGCCGCCCACCCCGGAATCTGAGTCTCAAACGGTAAATCTTTTTTTCCTAACGGCTTCGTTGTGTACGAAGAATCAATCACATGCCGTGAAGAATCAAGTCAAGCGTCCAATAGTGAAATTTCATCTGACCATCATTCAAGGAGGAAACGATAGCGTTGAGAACACGCTCGAAACTGCCGCTGACCGCCGAAGCCCTGGAACAGCTCGAAGCGAACTTCGTAGCGCCGGACATCACGGCTGACATGTACGATACGGACTGCGATGATGAGGAATGGAACGAGTTTCTCCGCGACTTCATGAAGCCTACGCGAAACGCAGCTCAGGACGATGAAGACCGAGAAGATGAAGATCCACCGTACAACGTTCTAGAGGATACAGAAGAAGTCGATGAGCTCGACCTCCGTTTCGATCGGGCGACGAAGATCTCGAAAGTGGAAATCGATGAGCTAGTTAATGAGTTGTGGGAAATGCCAGGCGGTCTACAATCTGTCCCCGATGAAACCGACGATGAAGAATTCGGGAATACGTCGAGGATGTGAGTCATCTGGTGATTAGGAGTAAATTCGGTTGCATACCTCAAATACTCCCAGCAAAAGAAACAAATTCCGGTCGAGGTGTTCAAATGGAATCAGAAAATCATCCTTCCATTCCAGACCCACGCCACCATTATTCGAAGAAGGAAGCACCCTCTCGGCTGGTGTGAGTCAGAGACCGAGCTCGACTTCGACACCGACTCGACTGGCGAGCGCCACGGGAGTTGCAGCGATGGCGACTCCGACTTTTTCTGCTCGGAAGGAACTCTCTCTGGGAACTCCATTGACGAACGAGGAAACTCCACTCTCAGTCGCACCCGCCATTGAAATATTGACGACTCCTTTACGTACCGAAAGGACGCCATTAGAACCTCTGACAACTCCGATCAGAATGCCTATGCTGGTCAATGATCTGTCTACGCCTCTCGGAGCCCGAGCCGGGGTCTCGCCGGATGGACCAAGCCCTATATCGTCGTTTTTGAGGAGATTCACTCATACGTCGACAGCTCCGACCGACATGCTCGGATACGCGCTCTCGGTGGCTCTGAACTCGCCGCAGAAAAGCGACTCGCCGATGAAAATTACAAGTACTTACCGTAGATCCATTAATTTCCTTCATCCGATCATAATTAGTCAGACGATCCTTTTGAGTGGCCGAGCAATTCTTTGATTGACCTTTCAGTTCAATCCGAAGCGGGTCCGACACAGCAGATCTACATAGAAAGGAAGTCACCTCCGAGCCTACCCCAGACGGTGGTGACTTCCGCTCTGCCCCAGACCAACCAAGTGACGCCCTTGATCGTACAGCCCCTTGCGTCGCAAGCCTCCACGCCAAACGATGAGACGAAACGTTTAGTAGCGGCGAGTCAACCAGAAACCGAAGTCGCAGTCGACGTCTTCATGAAAAATGGCGTCATGTATCAAACAGCATCCGATTCCAAACCTACACAAGGAGATCCAGCTCAATACGAGATATCACAGGTGCGAGATCCGAAGCTCAGATCCTCATGCAGATACCCCGTCCGATGTTTCGAGTCCCGCTAATTCTATGCGCCGATTGAGATCCGTTTCGTTGCAGGATTTGCTCGATATCATAAGAAATGTAGAAGAGCGTTACAAGTTCGCCGTCCGGAGTCGCCAGACGGACGGCAATTCGAACGAAAAGGGCTTCACCGCAGACTTGATCGAAAGACTCAGGGAACAGGTCAAGGTGGGCAGGAGAACCACGGTCTAAAGTTTTGGGATGCTTCCGCTCTTCGAAATTTTGCGGTTCTAAGAAATGTTTCCGCCGTAGATGTTCGTGCAGGTGGCCACCCAATTATCGATGCTGAGCTACGCGCATCCGCAACTACAGCGTTACGGCCAGCTAAACGAACAATCTTTAGAACATCTCTCGCTTCTGGCGAAAGTCCAGAACAACCCGATTTTCTCCCCATTCAATCTCGCGCCGGGTTTGGCCATGATCGACAAAGTCAAGAGTCAGCTGGATGCGAACGGAGTTCATCCCGAATAGTGAGTAACGGAGCCGAAACCGGCCGATTCAACGATTCATCGATTAGTCGAGTCTAATGATATTCCGAGAGCGCCCATTGACTCTGCTACTCCTATTGCAGCGAGAAACTCGAGAATCCCGAGCCGTCCGAGCTGGAGAGACGGAAGAAGAGCGTGATCTTGAATCCGATTCTACCATCTTTGAAGAAGATGATCGCTTGGTCGAATGTTTTTTGCTTCCCGGAGCTCCTCCCCAAAGCTCAATTGATAACCGAGTTCGAAGATCGGAGCCTCAAATCGTCCTCTAGCAAGCCGGAAGAGCAGTGAGTCCAATCTGAAGCTCTCCCAGCGACATGAATCCTTTGAGCGGTTCGCGTTCCCCTCCCTTTCTGACACAGGACTACGTGTAGATTACATACATGACGTGAGAGAGTTCTTTTCAGTCTGATGGCTTTGGGATTGGAAGCGTTCTATCCCGAAATTGTCCATCGCTGTCCAGCTCGCATTACCCAACTCATACACGTTCACTACACGCCTCTGAAACGACCAGCGCAGGTGGGATTTTCGGCTCGAGGTTTCAACCCGAGAATTTTCTTCAGCGAGAGAGTTTAGGATTCGGAAGGCATAGGAGAATTCGAGAGTAGGTCTCTGCCTCGATATTTCGAACCAAATATTTCTAACGAATGGAATCTCATCACCCCCATGTGACAGATCGGCGAACGCATCAGACGACTGCTCGATGCGAATTGTGAGCCGTCAGCCAATCCGGTCGCGTACTTTCGAGTTTACCGGAGGTGTCCGCCCGTCGAGTGGAAACCGAGAAGGCTAATGCTCACTCCCGTCGAGCATCCGCCGTATTCAGTACCCTCGTGGGTCAGAGCGATAAAGCAAGGGAAGAATAGCAAGGTGCGTTTTACTTCATCGATACACTGATAATACCAAACTTAATAATTCAGACGCTGAGATAATACGCTTGTCTGCCGGCACCGACAGAATACATCACGGGAATACTTGGGCTCAATCAATGAATCGATCGATCAGAATGTGACTTTCCTCCTTTCCCCGAATACTACACGGAAGAGAAATGAATCATCCTGTCAACTCTGTGGAGTTCAGTTCAACGATTTTCACTCCACAGGAGACGATCGACCAGCTGCGACGGTTACATCTGCAGCCGATCCTGCCGGCACTCCATGCGTCTCCTGAAAAATCACAATCTACTTCAGTGACGGTCTCGACGTCGCCACAACAGCAACAGCTGAGAGACAGCCCGTCTCCATCTCGGCTCCGACCGTCGCCAGTCAAACAAATAATTCAACCGATTCTGAAAAAGTACAAGCTCCTGCCGAAACCCAACGCCATATCGATGAGCAGCGGTGTCAATCGGGTGAGTAGGGATGGGAGGAATTCTCGAATTTTTCTCGCTTCCGGCGATTCTCGAAAAGATGACTCTGTGAGCTGCGAACGGTGAGATGACCAAATGTGAATCATTCGATAGCCGGCCCTGAGCTCGACACCCCTGTCCAAGTCGAGAAAAGAGGCGCTCCTCCGATTGATACAAAAGGAAAAGGAGATGCCTGAGGTCATCTCGACTTCGAATTCATTTCCCGAAGCTAGTCCAGTTCCGAGCTTCGAAACTCCTCAAGTAAGTCCTGCTTCCGATTAATCTTGAACGTGAAGCATCTCGACGGGCTTCGGGCCTCAAACAAAAGCGTCGGATCGAAATGAGACTTTCGTATTTCTAGAGTCCAACGTCGACCACTGAGGATCAGTCAATGGTCATGGAAACGTCACCTAAGGTGGATCATGCGGCGACTCCTGGGAAGCCGCTCACAACGCTCACAGAGAAAACGGCTTGTATTGACGGAATACCCGAGAAGAATGAATCAGATAATAACGCAGCCGAAGTTCAGGAACAGCTCGACGCACTTATGGCGGCATCCAGTAAGATAACTAAGAATCCAAAATGTCCGAGAAAGCACCGTCAGCTTCTGAAGGTATGTTCGGCCCGACAGCGATACCTTAATCAGTCGATGAACATTGAGACGGTCGAATCCCTCTCGGAAAGGAAATGAGTTGCGAAACTCCTCGTTTTCAGGACCTGGAGAGCACGTTACCTCTCCTGGATAGCCAGCAACTCCATGTCGATGATTCCCGTGAAGATCAATTTGTCGCCAATTTTGTGACAAAAGCCAAAAAATTCATCGATCAGGAGAAGATCCTCGAAATGATCTCCATTATCAAGTCCTACAGAGATAATTTAAAACAGGTAATGTGAATCTCGGCTCTGCGATTTTTCATCACTGGATAAAACCAAGGAACATGCACTCATGTCTTGTTATCATGGATCCGGTGATCCATGTTCAACTTCTCATAGCAAACTTTCCCCAGTGGGCCCCCGGAGTCCGCAATGACGAGCCTATTCTGTAGTCTATGTATAATTCCACTCGATGCGTTCTGTTCTGCTCTGGTTCCCATTCGCATATAGATACGGTCCTCAAGCGTCCCCATATGTAGGTGTCCGAATCTTCTCCAATCCCTTGTGTTGCGCTTTCCAGATGTTCAAGAAGCTGGACGAGTCCTTGGCTACCTGCCCCGCTCTGGTGGAGGATCTCGTCCTATTCCTCGATTCCGAACAGGCATTCCTCGCCGATCGATTTCAACAGCATTTATTGTTTGCCAAGATGCGTCTGTTCGTCCGCAAGTCAGAAATCCATTCCGGATCACCTCAACTAGCTCAAAAAATTCTCAAAGTTCTCCGGAACTGCCTTAAGACTAACGCACAAGTACAAGACGATAACCAGATCGCGTCGAACGTCGTGAGCGCAATTACCCCCATTCTCCGAGGTCAACCCCATCTACTGCAGGAGTTCCTTGCCATGTTCCCCAACCAAAGAGTCGAAGGAAGGTAAGACTTCAACGAGTAGGAAACTCCTACGCCTTTCTCGGATTTAGAGAGCCCTTCTGAAGGATCGAGTACGATTCTCGATTCCTCCGAACTTGCGACCGTCTTATATCCCGTATCCTAAGCACGAAATATCAATTCCTCCGCTTTAGTCGCATGACGGACTTCGACGAAATTGTGCTGCCTGACGACGGGCCCAACGATGAAGGAAACGGTGAAGTTTTCGATGCAATCAAGCTACCGCCTTCACCGGAGCCAGTGGGGAGCAGGAAGTGTCCCTGCGAGTGCCACAAAAGCGAGGACTCAAAAATGGCGAATAGAGATCGTCATTGCATGAGATGCGCCTTGAGGGTGAGTATATGAGCTTCCGATCCCCTCAATTCTCACAAGGAACCTGAGAAAGTAGCTCCTCGGGAATTTACTCACTCATTAATTATGAATCTTCATTGGGATCCAGTTCATCGACGGGAAGGTTTTTCTGCAAACCGGGAAAACCACACGACCCGCAACCGTGACCTACGTGGCAGACGTTGTCGAGACTGAGGTAGAGAAACCCCTGGGAAGAGCGGCAAGTCCTCAGATCGAAATCCAAGCCGCTGAAGAAGCCGCGAAAATTCCAGAAGAAGAGACGCCACCACCGGATTCCGCCCCGGAGGGTTTCTGGACAAGGTTGGGATCTCTAAAACCGGTTCCGACGCGGTTATGTCGAGCCCTACACTCATAAACAAAACATGCACGATGTCAACTAGAGCTCTCCGATTATTTCAGGGATCGGGACGCTTTGCTGCTGTCGATGTGGCAGACTCACAACGGGAATGTTGACAGCAGCTGCGAAGAAGCGGCTAATGAATTGAAAATTGACAAGAAACTCGCCTCGGAGCGTCTGGATTTCCTGAAATCGTTTCTCTAACACGGGCACTATTTATGCTGAGTATTGATTACGCGAGCTTCAATGCCCCCTCCTGTTTTTGTCAGGAGCGCCCTATCGTAGTAGGAGTCAAAGGTACTGTCTCAAATGTTACTGTGTGAAATTGTGAGGAAATGTGGCCCTTTCGATGAGGAGGCCGTGAAACTTCATGGGAATCAAGGGAAATCCCGCTCAGACTCATCGAGCATCGAAAACATCAGCGGGAACAGCGAAACGGATTTCTCCGCAATTTGGATATCTGTATATATTTTTTTGATATGCTCCATCCTCTCCTCGAGACCTGAGGGAAGAATTAGGAGGCGATAGCTGATGAGAGTACTTAAGAAGAGCTGATGTACATATATGTATATTTCTGACGGACGAGAATAAAGATATTCAGCTCGACATCGCGAATTTCTCTTTCTGTTTATTCAGTCTATCAGAAAGCATCGACCCGTTTCGGCATATGCTTCTCTAGGAGCCCGATTTTCCCTATGTACTTTCAAGGAGGCGGAGTGCGGACTGGTTCGGAAAACCCCTGCGTGACCGAATTCCCAATCTTCTTAGTTTCGTAGGGAGCCAGGTGGCAGGATCTCGGAGACACCCAACATCGGGTTGTTTCGATTCCCTCCATACGATGCTTCGCGTGCCTACTGTGAGGCCCGCCCAATTCACGTTTCGTCTGAGATTCGTTTTTCGACCTTCCAACGCTTCCCGTATTCTCTGTTCTACTCCCTCTCAAATATTGTTTTTCAGTGCCTGGTCGAGCTAGGATGTATTTATGCGTGTAGTTATTGTCAGGGAATTCTGGTGACCCAATCTTCAAGTTCTATTCAAGCGATTTATATACACTGTTTCAAACGGAAACATCGTTGTCAGTGGCGTATCCGCATGTTCCACGTTGATTTCCCGTCTAGTTAAGCGACCGTGGTGAACGGAAACGCTTGATCTAACCGCATCAAACTCGTTCGGAAAGTCTCGCGCATCGTCACGAATAATGCATCCGAAGATCTGTCAGAAGTTCAATAGAGAATCGAGAAGATGTAAACTGGAAATTATAGCTGAAACTCGAGACCATGATCAGGTGTAGTCGTCGACTCATTACCGCACTCACACAGGCGATGGAGCATTATGAACGTTCAGTATGGTACATTCGATGGAGAAATGTCAATTCGTACGGGTATCGGATATATCGCATGTGTATATAAATATATGTGTGTATGTATCAAAGGACTAAATCTTGCGGCGTGATCTTAACGTAGTATAGAGCTCTCAGCTCAAGTTCGGGCCCATGTGAGAATGTGAGAATGTTCTATGAGAGCGAGAACTGAATGCTCTCCCTCGGCTTGAGGGCAGAAGCGCTAGTCCACCGCGAATCTAAGCTCGCAAGAAATCAGAAACACTGGATATTGCAAAACAGAAAAATTTATTTCTAATGAAGAGGAAATCATTCATAACAGCTAGGAAACTGAATCGGTTGCAGGAAGGTCCCATCGTCCACAAAGAGAGAGCGAACACGAAAAAAAAAACATAAGAAAAGAAAATGTGAAGTTTGATAGGCATCGAAGGGATACCCTCCCTCGCAACCACAAAAAAAGAATAGCACCAGTATCAGACTAACTAACTTAAGAAATTATTACACAAAATGATGGATTCATGAACTGGTGAAGAATGGATAGAAGAAAGTAGGAGATGAGGCTGCACGAAATCGGATGGAAAGATTTGCGAAGAACGGGCTGGGAGTCCCGTGGAAAGATGTGTTCTGATGGTGTGCAAGCTGAAGATCATTTATACTATGAATTATGTTAAAAACTGTCTTTGTGACCTGAAGCGACTTGATCTCCTAGCTCCTACTGACGTCTAACCACATTAAATATGCACGACTATCTCGTGTTGTATCAAAAAGTCGTGTTGTATCCACTTCCAGCTGAGAATCGCTCCCGGAAGCCCTTCCCAGTTGGAAGACTAGAGGTCGCTGAAATGACCCTTATAGTACAAGCTATTGCTACCTAATTCAAGTCTCGAGCGGTTCGACTTGCTGATGTTTCGCCTCTGGAGGCGGTTTGATAGGAATCGCGGCCTTCCTACGGGGCTGCGATTGCTGTTGATGGGGCATGTACATCTGCTGAGTAGCAGAATAGTACGTGATCCCTCCGGGAGCCCCGTTGTTCCCGGGCGCGGGTGCGTACACCTCGGCCACGGGTCCCTCGGGACTTATCATGTAGGGGTGCGCCGCTGGGGCCGGGGGAGCGATATACGCCGTGGGGTGATTCATGAACGGGTTGGGCTGGATGAAGTTCTGGGGCGGCCCCGCAGCCCCGTCGAACTGCGGAACGAAATAGGGCGCCGGAGCGGGTGGGAGCTCGTAATAAGCCTGCTGTTGAGATACGTGCGCCTGTGGTATTGCTTGTTGCGGAGCGTGCGATTGCCGAGGAGGTGCCGGCAGCGCATGATGGCCCGCTGGCTGCGGTTGCGCTCCTTGAGGTGCATTTGGTTGAGCTTGGGCTGGAGGAACGGCGCCTTGGGCCGCCTCTCCCCTGGCCGCAGCCCGCTGCTGAGTATACCGTTTGCTTTCGACGGTGTTCCCATCTGGAAGGAGGGAAGGGGTGACCTTAGCACTCGGCTCGATCGGAGAGGCAACGAAAATTTCCCGTGATCACCGAAGAAATCCGTAATTTGTTAATCCATTGATCATCGAATAAAAGACCCTTCGCGACTTACTCTGCTGGGGAGCGTGCTGTCTCTTCTCGTCGGACGGACGCCGCTGCTCTACGAATTCCCCGTTTCTGGGCTCGACGGGCTTCCTGCTGTTGCGAGGCTCTTGCGTCCTCCCTGAACCGATCTTGCGGTCCTGCCGCATGATGATCTCTCGGCCACCGTCGCGGTTGTCCCGCCCTCCTTCGCGAACGTCTCCCCGTCCAGCGTCTCGGGAATCGTTCCTCCCAGACTCTCGGACATCCCCTCTACCAGAGTCGCGGGGATCTCTTCCGGAATCGCGATTATCTCGATAGGAATTATCTCGATTGTCTCGTTCACGATTGTCCCTCCAATTCTCGCGGTGGGAGTTCTCTCTGTGGAAGTTTTCCCGATGGCCGTTATCTCGGAAATCGCGGTGATCAGCTCCTCTTGGACGTCCGCCGCCGCCATTATCTCTGTGGCCGTGATCTCGGTGTCCACCGTTGTCGCCTCCTGTCCAGCCATCGTTCCGTGGGGGCTTCCTATTGTCGAAGCGCGGGTTTTCGTGACGGTTCGCTTCGAGCTTGTTGCGCAAATCTGAAGAACGAGCAGATTAGTTCCCGTTCGTTGGGAGAGGGGAATCCGGGAAGTAAACAAGCGGTCACAGGAGATGAACAGAAAAACGAACGAGGGAATGAAAAAGAAAATAAATTTTGTGCTCAGAGGCGCGTATTTCGCATGCGGACGGTGGTCGCGTGCGGACGCTCGAGAACTTTGTGCCCTTTTATGGAGGGAGAGCTCAAATGAATAGGGACTAGCGCAAAAAGCGTTGAAAGAAACTCGACGGCAGCATGGTGCACTCAGAGCTAGCGGCTACGCTCGACCTCGAACAAATTCGTGACTACGTTTCCGTAGCGCAAGACCGAGGAGCTCATCAGATGCAGAGCGGTCCCCATGCGCATCGCAAGCATGCGGAAACGGTGATCGAGGAAATGGCCAGTGCATTGAGGCACATACCGTAACCTCCAGATCCCCGATGGTCGCCGAAACGACCCGAACCTTCTCTGCGCCAGCGGAGTTCTCGCTCGCCGCAGCCAATCAGTCTGCGTCCGGGATCTCTGTTCTCGGTCGCCTCCATCCGCCATTTCTCGTGCCCTGCACCTCGACGCCCAGTGTCGACTTCTGGCACGAAGTCTCTTCTGGGCGGGCCAGCACCCCCCCGGAGAGCGTTATCGAAGCGTGGGTTATCGTTACGCGGAGGCGGAGCTGGCCCGGCGCCGAAGTTCTGAGCTGGGTGAGGTGCGGGCAGAAGAGGCTGAGGATTCGGGTGATTCCAAGCAGACGGATGAGTCGTGATTAGATAACTCGGTCCCGTAACGTCAGCTGCGTCCGCGAGCAGACGAATAGCGCAAAGGTGGATGTTGTTAGTACCCCACGGCAACAATTAGTCAGTATCGGCAGTTATCGAAGAGGAAGAGAGAGAGAGAGAAATCGTTCAGGGAGGAGACAACTACGTATTTCCCGTCAGAATTTTTGAAACATCGATTCCTCGAGAATTAAAGTTAGTTCGTGAGAGATCGACGTCGATCAAGGGATTTCGAGAATGTGTCCAGTCTCACCTCTTCTATCCTTCCGAACGTTGTCCCGGCCCTGGTCTGAGCGACGTGGGTCTTTAGTCTCCGGTCTTTCACTCCTCTCCGGACGTTCGCCGCGGTCGCTTTGTCGGCGATTTTCTCTCGGGTGCTGTTCCGGTCTGTCGTCTCTCGGCTGTTGATGCTCCTTCGACTCTTTGAGGTTTTGCTGGTCGCGCGGTCTTTGTGCCGACGGCAAACAAGGGAAATCATCCCTTCGCGGGTGGAATTCTTTTTCTCGGCGCTCCTGGGCGTTGTGGGTCTTACCGTGGTATGCCTTCTCGTCCTGCCAATCTCGTGTGTACTTATTGGGACCACGGCCGTACCTACGCCGCCTAGCAGCTCGCGGTGCTGATGACTCGTCGCGAATGTCGTAGCCGTACTGTTGGACGAGTTCGTCGCTACTTTTAGGGCCTTGTTCGTTCGGGTCGAACATGTCGTGGTCCCAGCGGTCCTTCGTTTCGCTTTGGAGAACTCGCTGGGCACGACGGTGTTCAGGACTGTCCTTGGAGCCGCCAGCCGCTTCTGACTCCTCGGTCTCCTTGTCCTTGTTGGCCTCTTCTTCAGCAGCTTCGTCTTCGTCGTCTGTTCCGCGACGGTCATCATGCTCGTAGAAAGCACCCTTCTTCGGGATATATTGTGGATTACTCTTGTCCTCATCGAAGTCTAGGTTAGCGTCTTCGTCCGAGACGGCCTCGCCTTTTTTCGACAGGGGAGCTCCATGCTCCCTATCGAAAGACGAGGCTCCCTCATCTTCTTCCTCTTCGTCCGACCAATCCTCTTCTGCTGAATCAGAAAAAATTATGCCGTTAATGGAACTCTTCCCGGAACAAATTGAGCGGGGCGAAGCAGTCGACTCATCGATCGAGGGGGGAATATTTTCATTCATTCCATTCGATCTCTTCTGGAAAACTCACCATCGCCTGGCCGTTCGACGGCAACTCCATCGACGTTCCTCGCTTGTGTTTCACTAAGCGACGAATCCCCGGCTGCCCGAGTTTCCTGCAGAGGGTCTTGACTGTCTTCGTCGAGCAAATGGGAATCTGCCTCTTGGATTCCGGAATCCTCTGCGCTCGGTTTCTCTTGGACTTCGGCCTGCGCGGCACCAGCCTCTTCCGGAGATTCTGCAGCCCCCTCCAGAGTTCCTGCAGCCGCCGGAGCTGGTGTCGCGGCAGCAGGTCCTGACGATCGTTCTTGCGTCTCTGGCAGGGCCGACGCAGCCTCCACGGTCGAATCCTTGACGGTTTCTTCCGAGCAGGGCGCTTCGACTCCGGAAGATTGTGCAACGGAGTCCTCAGATTGCGATGGCCCAGCAGCGGCTTCTGCCTCCAGAGGGGTCTCTGACGGGGCAGCTGCGGTCGGTTCGACAGAACTTTCGACGGCGATCTCGTCATGTTCGACAGCTGCTGTCGGCTCGACCGGGAGTTGCGCAGATGGATCACTGGCTCCGTGATCCGGAGAACCTCCGGAAACTACGTCGGCGTGATCAGCTGCGAGTGCGGGTGTTCCATCTAGTGCAAGTGCGGGTTTTTCCTCTTCTTCCACGGGTGCTTTGTCGTCGACGGGAGTCTCCGCGGGAAGGTCAGAGGGAGCATTTCCGACATGCTCGGTCGGACTCCTCGCCGCTGATGCTGAAGATCCCGGTGCTTCGGCTGTCGAGGGAGAAGCTTCTGCGGTTTCCGCGGATTTCTCCTCTTCAGTCGCCTTCTCGACGATCGGAGTCGAAGCCGCCGGTGATTCTTTTTCACTCTCGACCACGACATCTTCTCCTGTGCTCCTCTGTTCCTGACTGGGACTAGCAGGAGCCGATGACGAGGGCTTCTCTTGAACTCCTTCTTCCCGTGAAGACGACGGCGTGGGATCTGGGACCAGACGTTCTGACGAACCTCCCTCGTTCAGCGGAGCCTTCGGATCTTGATTTGCATCCGGGGAATCGCTTTCAGGCTTCGCGACACCGACAGGCGTTGCGGCCGCGAGCGTCTCGGGTGACTTATCCGCCATGTCGGAATCCTTCTCGCTTGATTCTATGGAAGCGCTTCTCGAAGGTGAAGACTCGGAGGATGATATTTCCGAGGGTGTATCACTCTCTTGAGCCTCGCTTTTCGGAGCTTCGGTAGGGGTAGGTTTCTCGAGTTCCGCCCGAACGAGGTTGGGTTTCGGTTCGTCTTTCTTCTCCGTGGTGTCCGCCGCGGGCGTCTGTAAAACGATCGAAACTCAGATGGATGCATGATGACACCGAGACTAAGTCAGGCAGTGGAAAGATACGATAATCATCAATGGAAAGCGGCGATTCGAAATCAGAGAGATTATTGGCTAGCAATCCGATTGAAAGAGAAATCATGTCGCGCCTGAATGTGCTGTTCACAACGATATATTGTGAGCGATGGAAAGCTTGTGCATCTACTCTCCAAATCGACACCAGGAATGCACACATTTGATCAGGAGGGCGGAGAGGTCAAACAAAATCCAACACTAACATGCCGGGGAATACAGTCGACAATTACAAAAAGGATGGCACAGAAACAAGCGTAGAGCAGGAACTTGAGCCTTGCAGACGACTGCTCTGCTCGATATTATTGGATACTGCATCGAGTTTACCCAAGGAATGTGCCGCGAGAATAAACGGCGACCGCCGAATGATCGAATGAGTGAGACTGGACTCATTAAATCTAGAAGACGGTCAACACTGTTCGATGACACTCGGAATTCGCCCCATCTGGATGGGGACGAATTCAGAGTCGAAAAAACTAGTGTTCGATGCACATGGCCCCAGTCGCCGGACTACGTAATTCGAAAGAGAATCAGGTTCTCGGCGAGTAACTGGAGAACGGAATTCCACAGCACAACTATCAGGAGCCGAATGGACCGGGACCATCGCCAACGTGATCACCGCCGACACCAAACATGGCCTGGTGTACGAAAGCCGGGTTCGCCGGGGTGGGGATGCGCTTCCCGACGAGTTTTCCGCTATGATCTCGGGGAACGAAGCAATCTAAAGGAATTGAGCGACATCAACATGCATCGGAGAAAATGCACTCCGACAGAGGTTAATAGTCGTCAAAAGCATAGGGTGCGGCGGTATATTCAGAACGAGCGGACAAACGTGCATTTGAAGCATGGCAGAGTAGCGTTAGGATCAGATCGGAAGAGAGTTGTATATAGAGCCGGAGACGTGCAGGATGGGTAAGCTGTACCTTGCGGACGAAGGAGGACATTTTTGTAAAGAAGCTCATAATGGATTCTGTTGTGTGGACAGTATCCTCTGAAGATCGTTTTTCGTAGAACTTCAGACGGTCGTGTGTGGGTAGACAGAGAGCTAGCCGAGGAGAGATTCACAGAGGCCTCAGTTGCCTTGTTTTCGGTCGCAGATCGATTTCGCGGTTATTCAATACCGCCAGAAACCTATAGCTTTACTGCGTGTTCCTTTTCTCCCGGCCAGTTGCTCACTCTTGGAGCAGCGGCTCTTGAAGCGAATGACCGAGAACCCGAAACACACGCACACGCACTCCGAAACCGATAATCACGAGGAGCCAGCGATGCGCATACTTTACTTTTGACAATTTAGCGTCAGGGCCCAACTCGTCTGAACTCTAGCACTCCACGGCGACGTTGTCGATCGCTGCCATCTTAGTCAGTAGTCGTCGTCGCCGAGAGGAGAGACACAACACAAACCACACCATCGACGACGGCCCAAACACACCACACACACCACCAACACAGCGAGCGGTTGTGTGTCGCTTCAGAGCCTGTGGTGCGGCTTCTTCGTCATTTGACCGCGGAGCAAGATGGCGGAGCGAGATATTCGTCTGCTAGAGGAGCGGGGCGACGGCAGCGCCCCCAGCGCGAACAAGCCAAGACCCAAATCGAGAATTTCCCTAATTCCCGCGGCGGAAAATCGCTCCGCTGGAAATATGAAATCGCGGTCCCTCAAAGAGCTCCTTCGGCGAAATACCGCGAAGCGCAACCCTGGAGGCGCGGAATCGCGAGTCCCCGCTAATTCTCGCTGATGACTGGGAGCTCGCTGGAGAACGATATTCCGACGCAGATCAGCGCAGCGATGTCCATGCTCCCTCCTTCGTACGATACCAGTACTTTCCGAAGTGAGCCAAACGCCCTCCCCCTTACCGAGAGCCAAACCGATCCCGACGTCCATCGGATACTGTGGAAGGGGCCACGAAGGTTCACGGATGTCACGCTAAAGGCTCATAGGGGGTAGACGGGCCAGCGAAATTCGGGTAGCATTGGTCTAACATACTCGGGGATTGATGCTGGTTTCTAAATCGTTTCCCGATTTCTAAGTTGCGGTACTCGGCGACTGATCCCTCCGCTTGCTCCTCGCCCTGTCATTTCTCCTCCTGATTTCCGACCAATCTGTCTGTGTTTCCAGACTCCTCTCTTTCTCGATTCGTTCCCGGGCCAGGTGGTTATCCATCGACTGCCCCGCCTCTACGGGCTCACACTCAACTCCTTCTGCACTCTTGTCCTCGACTTCTCCGAAGCTCCACCGTGAGCCAAGCTCGATCACTAACCTGAATAGCTGAGTAGCAGATGATATCACTCTATGACTAGATGACCGCGAAAGATCAACTGAAACGTCGTCGACTGAGATGTCCGAGTCTTCATATACGCTCACAGTCGCTTCGGATGCGGGGGTTTGCTTTTCAAGTTTGGGAAAGCGAGAACTAGGTGGCGAGTCCTCGATCACATCCTTGCCCTCGTAGTCCTGGACTCTCTTCGCACCCCACATCTCAGAGATCGGAATTTCGGAATCGTACTTCGTAACCGCGCGAAGTGGTCTGTTTCTAAGAATTCTGCGGATGGGGTTCCTAGAAGCGACCTCAATGTCTGATCATCGCTTGTGATCCTCCCATGTGCTGATCGCGAGTCCGGAAGGTCTGATTATTGCCTGCGCCTGGGGCTGCAAAACATAGTTCTCGCCCTCCGCAAGCAGCTGCTCTACCAAGCTTTCTTTCAATTTGGGCTTGATAGTCTCGCAGGAACCAGAGAGATGCCCCCAGATGTCGAATAGATTCGTACAATTCACATTTCGTTCTCCTCGGATCTCCGATCCCAGCACTCGGGATTACAGCCGAGTCTCCTTTCTTAGGAGCTTGAAACCCGAGGCGCCGCGTTAAAAAATTATTAGGAATGCCGGAGTGTACGAATTCTATCGAAAAATCGATTCTCACGAATCAGCCACGGAGATTCCTCAGGCCATGAGAATTTCTCTGGGGTCTGCGTCATGGAGTCAGGTCACACTTGCGTCAAACGAGGATAGGATACGATCATTCGTCACGTTATTTTTTGGCTTGTTTCTGATAACTTGCTCCGGAGAGGAGCGTGGAGCGAGGAGATCTAATGATCAGGCGTATTCTTCGTGGCAAAATCGCTCGGAGTCAAGCAGAGTCGACACGCGCAATTGAACGCTCTGGCGATCCCGCCCGGGTCGACTGCATGAAATTCGCACCCATGGCCGCGATTGGAGTTCCTCAGAAGCTCTATAGAATTGCTGAGGACGATTCAGTCATTGCGAATTACTTCCTTCGACCGCTCTCCTCCGTCTTAGCCGGTCGCGAATCAGACTCAGCGCTCAAGCCTCATGGCTGTCTGGAAATGTCGAAACAATTGCCGGGATACTCTTTCGAGCGCCGCAAGAGAAGTTACGATGGATCGCTCAGTAGTTCATCGACTAATTTTCTCAGTTTCAATAAAGAAACTTCCGCGCGAGGGTGGTTCGTCCAGCTTGCGGTTTTCTGAAATGGACCTCGTCGCAAAGCTGCTCGTCGGTCTTCCAGTTCAGCAACCACGGTGGGAACTCATCGCCCGGATCACTTACGGGAATGTCAGCGGGATTCAACATTGTCTACAGCCCCTCAGTATTCTGCATTCCGATTCTGCAAGTTGCCGGAACACGCCTGTCTCAACGCATACGCAGGTAGCGTTTCGCCGCGGTGCTGCAGAATCGGAATACAGTAGTAGAACTCCGATTCAATCAAGCTCTCGAAGGAGATTCCATCGAATCGGGAGCTTTTCGTTTGGATGTTTATGTTCTGATTGGGGGGCATGTGCCGATGGATGGGCATATCCTGAACCCTTACGAGAACTGTAGAGCGGTCGAAATTCCTCGCGACGAATCAGAAGTCGTCGAATAGGCTGCATATCTGAAATTGAGCTGCCGATTGTTTCCCCAAGACAGCCTCCGACCCAGGTTTTTTTACAGCGTAGGCTCTGGTCTTCACCACTCCATGTATTCGGGACATGCTCTTCCTGAGGGATACCCTACGGAAGGGTTCGAAACTTGACGGGCTCTCCAGTCAGGACTACGGTAACCATTATTCAGTACCTATTATTACGCTTCAAACCGCACTTCCTCATGATATCCGGAGTTTTATTGGATCAGAGTGACACGAATCTGATTTCGAGTCAGCTTCCAGAGAGCCGAGGAGATCAGTGATTACAGTATCAAGATGCACGATTGTTGAACGACGCGTACTCTCATCTAGGCGACATAGTGAACTGGCAGAGAAAATAATCCTCGGCGATCGCGATTCGGAATGACCAAGACGGAGCCGCGGATTTCTTGGTGATCCCTCGAAGCTTCAACGAGCATCAGTCTGGGATTTATTTCGGTAAATGGCTCATCGCGGGAATACTGAGGGATGGCGTCGAGGAATGAAATGCTCACTCGACGGTAGCCGGGGCGCTAAGAAACCGGCAGAATCGATGGTTTAAGTGAGTCGCGGCTTCGTCGAGAAACAGCGGGTCCTTCACGAATAATCACAAGCACACGGCAGCAGATTGGAATTGCGATGATAGAGTGGAGCATGCGCGTAGTTTCCCGTCGCTAATCGCAGAAGCTCTTGGATTCGGAGAATCGGCGACATCGGCGAGGGATAGAGGCTTCCTTAGACGCTCGGTGGAGCAGCCCTGATATGACGAACCTGCAGCGGATACATTTTATGAAAACGTCGGATTACGAAGAGATTCCGGCACTCCCAGCGAACTTGAGGGTTCTCGCCCCTCCCCACAAGCATTGGTTAGTCATGAGAAATTCTCGGTTTTTCATCGTTGCGACTCTATCCAATTCATCCGAAATCGACTTCCGTCTGCACGATGCGCAAATCGATTTCGACATCCTGCTGCGCTCCACAAAATAGGCTGATGAAGGTACCTGAGTTAAAACCATGGTTTCCATTTCCATCATCCGCTGATCGCTGAAACCGCTTCTTTTCAGATGAGGCTGGAACGTGAGAACATGGTCTGACTGAGACGGTCCTCGATGGGCAGGAGTTAGGTAGTAACGACTGAAAACAATCCCAACAGATAAATCACTCGGGGTTTTAGCGCTGGCAAAATTCAATTCGGATTCTGAGTCCAAAGCACAACCTAAGTCTGTTGGCTGGTTAGTGCGCCCCGCTAGAGTGGAGCAACGGATGAAGGGAGGACAGATAGCCCGGTGCAGCGATTCTGAATTCTGAACTGAAGAAGAAACTTACTTTTCGGAGAAGGCGGAAGCAGATACAGATTACAGGAGAGAGATAGATCCCAGATGCGAGTGAAGGTCAGCAGGGGTTTAGTGAGGTGTGAGAAAGTCATTCTGACCCGAGCGAAGGTCACGGAATGTTCGTCCATTCGAGCATTCGCTCTCCCTGCTCATGTGCTCGGTCAGTCCGGCCCGAATGAGGGTGATTTTTTTCCTCCATTTTCAGCATTCCTGAACATTCCGAACTAGCCGAGTCGCGCGAAATATTAGAAGGGGTCGAGGCGGACGATCAAGAGCAGCCATGGAAAACCCCAGCCCTGCTGTGGGGAATTAGATCGCGGATCATATTTCCCAAGAGGAGTGAACTTGGGAGTTGTTCGCCGAGCTACCTCCAAGCTAAAATATAGCCTCGACCCTACAGGTTTTCATTCCCCTGGATATTCAGGAGTCTCAGAATTCGTTCACCAAGCAAGTGTGCGTCTGTCTTCGGCTAGATCTCAGAGGAGCTCTATGGGAGTTCCCGAATGACCGAGGACCTTCCCAGACGGATACTGCAGCGGTTCGCTTTAAGGAGAGAGCTTATGATCAGTCGCGGGACAATAATGCTGCCGATTTCAAGGATGGTTCTGATGAGGACACTTCTCGATCGGGGGTAGTTTCCGACGACCCAAGCTCATTCTACAAGATGAGATTCGAAGGGGGAGCTCGAGGCCTAAGAGGGAAGAGCTCGAGTTCCAGAAGGGAAGAACTCGAGTCCAAGAAGGGAAGAGACAGATCAAGTGATCCAAGAGTCGGGGAGGGCGACAAAGGAGAAAAGAAGGAAGACCAAGAGAGTCCCATGCACTCGGGCGAAAGAGAGATTATCGCCGAAGTTTTATTATATCTGGGTGAAGACCATTCTTTGCTTCGTCCGCAGCATATATTTCCATCATCCTTATCTATGCTTTTCTGTAATATTGAATAGTATACGCTCCTTCGAAGAGTAGACGGTTGCACGAACCCTTCGAATGATCCCCGCGCTATCGGACGAATTCTATCGTAGATCTTATGAGTCAGAGTATGGATCGGGGGTTGAGGGCACGGAGTTCCTATCAATTCTCTCAGCGTGAGTAGAATGATTCCGCTCGTCTCGGGTTTCGGACTTCTTCTGCTTTCACACTATTCGTGAGAATTGTTCTCAAGCAGGGGATGGACTCGGACCAGTTTATCGGGAGCTTCAGGAAAATACTGCCGTGCCCCAATAAAGAACGAGCTTTTCGTTGTCGGAATGCTTATCTGTTTGTGTGTGTGTTTAATCTCTTCTCTGTTCTCCTCTCTCAACACTTTCTCCGTCCGGTTGGCATTTCAGTCTGGTCGGTTCTCGATAACTCGAAATCAAAAACTTGGACTCCTAAAAGATAGACGGCTCATTCAAACCAAATTTTTGAGGAACATGCCGAACCTCATACTCTACCTAACTCTGGTTTCTTCCCTCCTGGGGACAACGACAACAACAGGGAAAAATAGAGGGAAAAAGTCTGCGAATGGACGTTTAACGGATCGCAACGACTGATCTTCAGTTCCCGTAAGCTGTCTTTTTTTTCGCTCAATTTCTCCTATGAGAGATGCTGAAGGCTAAGCGGGCGAACGTTCTACTGGTCTACAAGCGGAAAGTAGTTTTCCCTCTGCAGGTTGGGTTTCGATCCATTGATTGATCGCTTGGGTGATCGATCGATCGATCAATCGACTAACCAACCAATCAGTGCTTGGTCGTTTGATTGATTGATTTACTGACTGATCGGACAAATCATTGAATCGTAGAGTGAGGAATGGATGATCTGTGGTTAAAAGTCATAAGTAGCCGGCCACTTGAGAAGACACGAAGCGCGGAACTCATCGTTAAATTGGCGCAAAATGGAATCCTTGTCGGACCGACAGAGTTTACCTCGACTGGTCTCCTGTGAGGGCTCGCTGTGCAGGACGCTTCATCGAATTCATCAGCATGGCCTCCATCTCCGCGATGCGCTGGTCCGAGAATCCACTGCGACGCATCCTGCGGGGAAGCATTTATTGAGAAATGAATATTCTCCGAACTGTCCGAGACGGGATTTTTCCGCGCAGAATCAGCACCCGCCGTGAGAGAGCCGACATCGGAATTCAGATCCGACTCGATGGCGGTCCGAAACGATAAGAAGCGGCGCTCGATCAGTCACCTGGCGACCCACAGCCTACATCTCACGAGTATCTGAGCCTTGCCTCGAGAGAGCATTGAACTCGATTGAGTATCGAGCGAGCTCAAGGGGCCGTCTTCCCAAGCGAGACAGTGATCCGCGATCATGTCACGTCTTCCGGCATGATAAGAATGCAATCAAAACTTTTGATCGAGCTAAAAACACGTCTCGGAGAGCTTCAGCCACTGAAGATTTTGTCGGATTCGAGTTTCGAAGGAAAGCGGCAGAGAAACAGAGGACAACTGGAGTCGCATGGCGGTGATTAATGAAATTATGATAATAATCCCACTTTCGGAAAGTTCACGCGACGTCTGACGACACCGCGGACAGAGAAGTTCTTTGTTTGGGCTCCCGAATACTGTTCTCCCTCTGATCGAGTTTTGATGAAATTAAGGTGCTTGCTCCGAAAATTTAGCAGTTCCGCCCGCTGCTCTCCAACGCCTAGGGTTCATCCGACGGCTTCGTCTACGTCCAACTCACTTGTTCCCGTTTAGGAGCATAGCTTCCATCTCGGCGAGTCGTTGATCCGAATATCCACTTTTCCTCACTCTGCTCGGAGAGATCGAGAGATCGAGTTAGCTTTCGTATGGGCGCCGCTTTCTTTTCTTCAACTACTCACCTCATTACTCACCCCTACCAATAAATAAGTTTTCACCATGGGCTATAATCATTCAAGTTCAGCGAAATGAGGGGTCGAGGTCACTCTGACACCGACATTTCGCTGAATCTCCGCCGTAAACGCTCATATTCTTCCAGAATCGTATCACCTAGCTCAGAAGACTAGTTTTGGGACCTTACCGATTGTTCATGAGCATGCCCTCGAGTTCAGCAATACGCTGATCAGAGTATCCGCTCTTCTTCGACCTGAATTTGAGCGCGCGATGGATGTAATATATGTAGATCGATCAATAATTGTGAGCTATGCTAGAACTTTGGCGTCCGAATCTGGGCAAGTGATTTGTGGTTTTCTCATCAAAGGTCTCGGGAGAAGGACTTCCAGAAATGCTCCGATTCGCTGCACTTTTCGATGACATCGTGACCGGATGGGGGAATGATGAATTTTACTCACTTGATGATATCCTGCTCAGCGAGTATGAGTGCACTATTTTCACACATGGGACATCTGAGTACGCGGATCGGTGTCTGTTGTACGACGACGTCCCTGTACGTCACTGGAAGGGCTGAGCTCGCTGCCGGCGAGCTCACGAGGCCGAGCACGAATACAGCGAGAACAAGCGACATCTGACCGGCGAAGTGGACCCCACGTCGTTCGATAGAAATCATTGCAGTGATGTCAACGGCTGGTTCCTGAGGAGTTGATGAGGTTGTTCAACTCCGACTGTCGATCGTGTGACTATTCGTTCCGGTCCGCCCTCATGATGAGCAAACTTCTAATCGAATCCTTCCTTATGCGAGGGCTCATCCAATATCGAGCCCAACGTGACGTCGGACTCCCAGGGCCTGCTCCGACCACACGAGATTTCGGACGAAGACTTCTAGGAAACTATTACATCCCGAGATTCTGGAAGCTATACTCCGAACCTTTCATCCACCAAGCAATTTCCCCTCGGTACAAGAATATTCTGGGACCGATCATCGGTGATTCCGATCTCTTATCGGATGCTTTTTTTCTCTCAACCTTTCCGACGGGTTCGACTCGTTCAAGGCGAATCGGTCACTAGTCTCCTCGGCGCCGCCATGCCGACTCCACCAAGTTCTTCAATCACTCAGTCCGGCCGTCACTTCGATGAATCGGTGGCTAAAACGGAACAGTACGTGTTCCGAATTCCAGAGGATCGGAACTTGGACGGAAAAGAGTCAACGAGCCGAGAACTTGGCGTGGAAAATATCAAACGCTCCCAAGTAAATTGAGCGACCGAGGGGCACCAGGACTCATTGGATATTCTTGAGCTGTTAGTCGAAACTTTTCGGCGCTCTGACTCGAGAGAAAATCGGAGCACTGCAATTTCTCGATTGAGACGTTGCGAGTCTACGGAACTGTGAGCTTCGAGTACTTCGCGTGCTGAAGATATCGTTTCGGAACTACCGCATCGAAACTTATTCCAATGCTGCGATGGGCAAGTGGCAAGGAAGACGTTCCGGGTGAATTCGGATCTAAATCGCTCGGGGATTCTCTTTTAATTTTTCGAATGCCCTCAGACTTACGCGGGTGGAGGGAGCTGAAATTCCTGAGTCCGGCCCGGGGCCAGAGACCTATGACGGACCTATTGGCGGTAGCACCGATCACTGCTATGCGAAAGTCTCACTGGGAGAGCAAAAGTTTCAAGAGCGAACTTACGTCCTCCTCGTCTTAGCGGATGGCCGCTTGAGAACTGTGGCCGGGGCATCGCGCTCGCTATATTTATGATGCCGGCCCCATCTCCCCATCGACATGCGCTGGCCCCGGCCCCCTTCTACGTATCTGCAAGAGCGTTTGCGAAAGCCTACATAAAGCCCTTCGGACGATTTCGTCGAAGTCGTTTTGCCCGGGGGCCCGATTTCAGAACGTTGAGAACGTCAACTCGACAGACCCTTGTGCGTGCAAGTGTGGCGAAATTCTGAGCTTGAAGTTTCCAGATGATCCTCGGTCTCAGCAGGCGTGCATTTTGAATTTACCTGCGGGCTCCATAAGCTGCGATTGTTGTTTCGCGAGCAGGGGAGCCGGCATTGTGGGAGGCGACTCAGTCGTCTCGGAGTGGTTCTCGAAACAGAGGATTAGGCGCCGTTTCGGCTTCCGCTCCATGAAGCTAGATATGGAGGCTCACTGACCCATTCGGTGGGGGTCCCGACTCCCGACCCACACCAGTCGGAGAGGCTCTCACTGTGATATGGGGCCAATCTGATGAACAATCCGCGCGTAACCATGACTAAACCTTATGCTTACGGCTTATCGAATAAAGACTAGAGGGGAGCATCGAAAGGCCGCGGACGCAGGTTCAAATATTCGATTGAGACAAGAAATGAGGAATAAAATCATCGGTTCGAAATGTCTTCTCGGTTTGTTCTCTGCAGGCTAAAGTTCGCCTTCGAATTGTGGGAAAGAGAGAACCGTTTTCGTTCAATAGCAAAGGCAGCCTTGGAACACGGCCCTCATCCCTAGGGTCTGGTTCCGAGCCGCGCGGACCTTTGGGCATTGGTATACATATATCGGCCCCTATTTGTTCTGGTTGAGTCCGGTGGGGATTGCAGCCCCATCGAAAAAGGAGGTTCGGATGCCTGCAGCTCGCAATCCGTGATTCTCCGCGGTTTGTGGCCTCTCGATTTCTCTGGGCGGATGAGAGGAACACGTGACGCGATGAGCCGTATGCATCCTTCCTTTAGCTGATTCATGAATACCAATGGTCGAAATCGAAATAGCCGCAGAAGCCTCGAAGAATTTCTCGTCTTGCTCTATACGCTACTCCCTATGTTCCGATCATGATGTGTGAATGTGACGTATTCGACGGGATTCAAGGTCCAACGTCAGGTCGGAGCAGCAGCTCGCCGGAATCTTTCACCCCTCTCAGCCGGACAAACTTAGGAATTCGAGAAATCTGACGCCGATACGCGGCATCTGACGGGGCTGCTGAAGTGCTGCCTTCAGGGAGGACTCAAAAACACGATATACTAGGATAAATACTCCGCGGAACCGGTTCACAGAACCAGAGTTACGCAGGAGCGCAATGCAAGGATGCAGAACGAAGAGAATGACGGCACCGCAGAATAGCCGGCAGGATTCGCCGAGGGATATCGAAATCGTCAGCGCTCGAAGACGTGCAGAAATGTATGGAGTTTGTCGGTTATCGCGTCCCGACGGGAGAAGGGACGAAGGAAGAAAGTTTTCCCATGGTTCCATCCAGTTGCAGTTCCTTTCTCGTTTGTTTATCCCAGGTCGCGCATAGGAAAGCGGCTAGACAGGATAATGAATTTTCTAGTTTGTTTCACTTGCAGCGAGTCCATCCGCAGAATTGCCATGAGGCGAGTCGCCGCAAGGAATTCATGGGAATTTCTAATGACGGAGTGGCACGACTCCGGGACGACGATCAATGCGCCGGCTAAACACTCCGCGGCAGCGGTGGTCTCTGACATTTCTCGGGTGCGTCAACAGGATCACGCCCTGAGTGGCGCTGATGAGGTCACATGCGAACTCCCAGATCGGGGTAGCAGGTGGAATTGATTCCTCTGCAGCTGCTCGCCTTTACCCACTGCCACGCGACTCCAGAGTTCGACTGTTCAAGTTTGGAATCCTGAACGCTCCGTGTGCGGGGAGGATTTCCGAGAGAAGTTTTGCGGTGATTCATCAAGGAGAAACTGCTCCCGCCCGCGAGAGAATCCTCTGGGATCATGGTCTAATTCAATTAATGCTCCGTCATGACGAGTCTGCTCTCGTAGCCGCAGACGCATCGATGCCATGCTCGAGCAAACTCTTCTGTGCAAGATTCATGCATGTACCGAGCGGAACTTTCGATGTGCGCTGAATAGGCTCTTCGCCTGTTCAGGCTCTGCGCTGCTTCAAGCCTACATCCAGTTTAATGAGTGACAGACACCTAGTCTTTGATTCGATTATGAATTCGACGATGGGGACATCCGCTCACGGTGATTCGGACGGAGGTAGCATTGAAAATTCCGAGGAAACTTTCCACGTTGCGGAGTTCGCGATTCCGGTATTGACCTCGCGATCCGCCAACCAAATCCGGCGATCGAGTCGGCTTCTCGGTAGGAGGTTTTCGCTGGTGCCACGCTGGAATCATACTCCGCGCCGTTTCCCCTAGCCGCCGAGCAACTTCGAATTTCGATGTCGAGTCGATGGCAAACGTGTATCATGTTGGCGCACCGAGTCTGATACAGCTTGTCCCGAAGGTCGAAACGGCTCGGTCTCGGCATCAGACTCGTTTGCCTGGCGAGAACTCTCCAACCCGGCTTGCTTGATGAATGATTCAAGATCCGATTCGGCATCTCCCCGCAGATACCAGCGCAACGAACAATTATTAATCTATCCTATTCTACGAGTCACCGAAATCGCCGGGCTTGCAACTCCCGAGACAGTGTCCCTCCAAGGGGTCCGCTTCCTTCATCGAATTTCCAAATCGAAGAACACTGCTCTAATTGGCGATTGCCACGCCTCTCAAGTTGATCCAGGTCTCCAGCAGGCTGGCCATCATTGTCCCCTTCATCGTTTCCTTCTTCGCTCTCTGAATGAGCGGAGGTTACCGGTCGCCCGGACGTCTCTCCTTCGAGAGTTCTAGTTCAAATTAGATGAGCTTGGATTGCTCAATACAGATCTCCCGCCTTTTCGCCATTCCGCAATCCATTCCTTCTCGAAAAAAGGTTTCTGGAAGAGAGACCCTGATGTCGGCGAGATGGGTGAAAGAAAATACAGGAAGCGACCAGGAAAAGATCGCGGATCTGGCTCCCGACAGGGGCTAGAAATTCGCGGCAGAACCGCCCGATTTCAAGGATCCGGAAAAACTCCCTGTTCCCGGAGTTTGTTCGGTCTCAGCAGGTAATGCAGCTTCCCCGAGCACAAATGTTACTTGGAAGGAGCTCAGCTTGGGAAATCGACTGAGGAAGATGATCCGCTCGAAATAGTAGGTAGCTATGACTCCACGCTGATTAACACCTGGGACATCCACTCAACCATGATGCAGCTATGATCCTCATTTGCACCCTCCTCTGGATTTCCGCGATTCCGAAACTGGCTGTGCCTGCTGATTCGGGTATGCTACTGCGGGTTATTCATAGGAAGCGTGTTCGATGTACTACTCGACGTGCTCCGTGGAACAGCTCATCAAGAAACATTCGAGGGCTCGACGGATGTGAATGTCTCCCGATACTCCATAGATATGAGACTGTTTCGCCTAATTGGAGTCGTATCAGACTATATAGGAAGGAAGGATGGATGGATGGATAATAGGATACCATTACCATTATTGGCAGAAACAATCGATCGGATGAGGGAAGGTGTCGGATCGAAATTGAGGATGAGCCAACCGGCCTCGGAGCTGGGGTCAGTGATCCTCGAAGACGGACGCAACAATCATTCCCTGCCAGGGTCTCGATTTGATCAACTCGTTGATACTTCACCCTCGATGGAGGAGCTAATGAAGAACTTTTAAGCCTCTTACAGTTTTACTTTTGGAAGCGCCATCCTAATTAGGATACTGTCAAGTTTTGGAGGCGCTATTCGACATGAGAGAGAGACCCGGCTATTGATCAAAACTTCGTTTCACCAAAGAAGAATTATCCCCGTTCCGTGTGAATTGCTCAACACGTTCCGGATGAGCGAGACTGTCTCGGGCGAATCGCTCGATCCGTAGGAGGAGCACGTCCCAATGCTTGTCTCGGGTCTATTGTTTTCGATAAAAAGACCGCCATCTAGACGCTGAATCAGCGATCACATCGCTCGCATCCTGCATCCAGTAGGGGAGCACGTCAGCCGTTGTTCGAGATGAAGGTCTCGATGGGAGACAGAGAACTCGAAGGAACACTCTGGTGGATCGGGAGCCGAGACGTTCTCGAGGTCCATGAGCTCTCGATTTTGGGGAATCACGACGACATAGCATGGGAAGCTTTGTTTCGGGTGTCGTCTATTCGAGATGCAAAGGCGCTTAATCCATCTCCGAAAGCCTCAACGGCTGGAGCACAGTCCCAATTCTCTACTAAGTCTCCGAAAAACGAAGGTAGCAAGTGCTTGAATGAGCTTTAACGGGAGCCATCCTACCGATGAGGAGGATCCCTCCTCGAGTTGGGGATGTTGACACGGTCGGATGAGGCAAAGCCATACTCTCATGCGAGCCACTTTTTCACCTGCTCCGGATGAGCCCTCATCGAGTCTTTGATGAAGGAAATCGGACCGTCGACGCGGATCATCCGCAACAGGAGATGACCACCCCGCCTTTCACTATGAACCACGATCGACCGCTTTATCCAGATACAGGTCAGTTGTAGTAGGTCAAGCTCGCTTTCGCGGAGCACGACCCGCAACACAGCGCGATTCTGGAATCACGATTGATCAGCGAACAATCTCCGTCGATTAGGTTGTGCAAGGAATCCGACCGGTGACGGGAACATTGCCGTCCTGATCGAATAGATTTGGGTTCCCCGTCGTGGGTAAGATATAGGAGAAAGATATGTAGATATATATATGAATATAAATAATTTCGGCACGACCATGAAAACATAATTCTAGGTTTCCGCCTTAGGTTTCATCTCATCTCATAAGTCATAAGACGGATATGACCATATCGTGACTATTCTTGGAATCGTCACTGCCGGGTAAATCGCAAAAGAAAGCTTAAAATAAAATCGACGGGTCCGAGATGATAGGCACTCACCTTCGATAGACGAAATACAACTCCAGTAAGTAGGGTCTGTAGGCGGAAGAACTCGGCAAACTCTAGGCCGGGCCTGGCGCATTTTAAACTCTGGAACGTTGATGGAGAGGGCTAGACAGGCGGAGCTCCCGAGCTGGGAGTGGGCTCCAAGAGCTACGTATGAGGACGCTTGCGACACTCCAGCTGATGGGGGTGGGCCCCAGACCGTAGATTGTTCATCTGTCCTCTGCTTCGTTTCCCTCAAAGCTTCCCATAAACGGTTGGCCGTGGCGGCACCGGCAACTGGGCTCGCACACATCAACACACACGCTCGGCGGTTCCGAGAGTTCAAAGAGTACCTTCCCGAGCCTACTCTCCGCTGACGCCTCGTCGCGGGAAATGACCCAGACTTTGCGAAGGAGTTCGCGTGAAGTCAGAACGATTTCGCTCTCTATCGATCGATGGAAATGGCCCGTTCACGAAAGACCTCACTGGAGAAAGCTGATATAGCGCGTATCCGAAGGAATTTTCGTTAGAGTCCCGTTCTGTTGCGATCGATCGAATAATATCCGGAAAGGGTCAGCCGTGAATGAGAGAGCCGGACGTCAAGGCTCAAAGTCATACGGCCATGAAAATTCTATTCGCGCAGATATTCATAGAGAGACCCACGCTATTTCTCTGCTTCGGACATCCAGATATGTTTTCTTGGCTCGGATTTGCCGAGCTCATATCACTGATCACTCGCCATTCCCGCTTGAATCTTGCGCCCGATTCCACTAACCCGATCTGAAGCGTCCTCTTCGGGATCGGGGCCAGTCATCTAGGTCTGAACCGGAGTTGGTATGCGGCAAAAGTCAAGAACTCGCTTGATACCTTTTTAAATGAGCCGGTCTCATCAGAGAATCCACTACATATTCTGAGAACATTCATCGCTGCGTGGAGTAGGTACCTAGGATGAATAGGCTCGACGTCATTACGATGAAGGAAATTTCGAAATGTGCTAATGATCCAAGATCCTGAGTTGTCTGAATGCGTCGGTCTCCCAACCAGGGCAGGAAATTTCCAGGATGGAAGACCTTGCCATAGTCCTCGAGAGCAATTCTCGCTTTTCAATTCATGAATACATCTCATTTTCATTTCCTGCCCAAATCCATGCCGATGGAACCATCATGCGCTGCTGAATTACATCCAATAGATCTGCCTTTCCCCCCCGAGAAAACATGATTCTTTCTGATTCACCCGAGCGCTAGTTCTCTGAGGACTTCTTCAGCGATCCGTGCCTCTGGATCGTCATTGCTCAAAAATCGGAGCCCGCTACACAGAGCGCTAGATCCGCGAAAGGCGACGACGCCAACGTCGACGGTTTCCCTTGACCCTGCTGTCGCGAGTCAACCTACCAAGAGTACACCCCCTTGAGCTCCGAAGTCGAGAGGACCAGCCGTCACAATGAGCTCGACAACAACCTGTGACGCTACGAATCAGATCGAGTGGGTCGAGCGGTCACGAAAGGATTTACTTGTTTGCGGACTCAACAGGATCAAGATCATTCCTGACGACGAGGGTATGCTCAGAGATGCATGTCTCGGCTCAGAATTCCTTCCGCTCGCGATCTCTAATGTCGACGAACAAAAGGAATTCCCGAGAGGAGGCTGTCTCAGACCCCGGCATTGTATTCCGCGAGGAAACCCTATGCCAGCTGTCATGCGAGACGGCTGTTCTAATTCCTCGAGATGCTTTTTCTCATACGCGATCGAAGAGACATGATTTCACTGCGGCTCTTGCGAGTTGGCACAATGAAAATTGTTATCCGGCTTGTGCGGCGCATCTCCGGACGGTAACAGCCGCCGAGAGTGGAATGCGAACTCTCAGGCATGACGACACGGAGCTCCTCGAGCAACTCTCGTCCCTCGCGATATTCCGCTATTCGGAGTCGATGCGATGCTGTATACCATACACCGATGCCGAAATTCAGTGGGGGGACGTGATGCTTACGTCCCAGCGAGGTCCTCGAGTCGGCTCTTCCAAAAACATCTATAAGTGTATGTATGTACGACGATATTTCTGTGTGCGAAATTCTGCGAGGCATTCGATAATAAGCATCTGCGAACCTGACAGAAAAAGATTCCAAGTCTATGCAGGTAACTTTCGGTCTCTAGGGAGCGGTAGATGCGAGCTAGTCTCGAACTCTTTACGATCCGCAGAATGGCGGGGGATTATAAGGAACGACCTAGGTCGAACTGCTTCTGGGTCAGTGAAAATTTCCAGCATCCCAGACTGCCTCTCTGCGGTGATCGACATTTTCAATCACCCGCGACTGGGCTTTGAGCTACGAATCTTCGAGCTCGGCCCATGGAGAGGCATATGCAAGCTTGGACAATAGGAAAAGCTTGGTAAGCGGAGTGTTTTATCCTGCTACGGAATCTTGATCTGAGGGGGGGATATCAAGTGCAACGTCCCGTCGTGACACGACATCTACTTCGAGAGTATGCTTTCCTTGTGGGAGAAAAGGAGCTATTCCTGTTTCGATGTAACGCTCCCCGTTCCTGGAATCGTTTCCTTTCATGTGGCTCGTGATGCCCGCGTGGGCAGAGTCATCTTTGCGACAACGGGGAAGTTATTCTGTCTTCCTTGCCCTCTGAGTGCTAAGTTGCCGTCCAGCCAGAAGCTGATATTTTCTTCGACTTTATGCTTCTGACCGAAACCGCAAAACTAGACTATGAGGGATATCCTCCGAGTGTGGCCGAGCATTTTGGGTTTTTGTTTTGTCGTGTCCTCCCAGCGCTTCTTATGCGGCGTGCAGCATTCCTGAATGCCATCCGATGATCACATGGAATGCATGTTTGCGTTGCGGGCATTTCTGTTCATTTCAGCGATAACTTATTCCTTGTTCAGAGACAAAACGTGCCCAGGCATGCTAATGCCTCAACTGGCAAGGGGCCGCTTGAGTGTGAAGTTGTGAGAGCGCTCAGCGTCAAGGCGGAGGACTCGTATCGGCCGCCGACGAGCTCGGGAGCAGAAGTGATGCTTGCTGAACGTTAGAGAAAGGAGAAAAAATGTAAATTGTTTCTGTGACGTTCTTTGCAGAACAACTTTTTTCCTTGTTACGGCAGCACGTGCTTAGCCTTTCCGGTATCGGCTTGCCCCGAAACTAGACGAGCCGGAAGAAGTGCGTGGAATTCAGGATAAATACGATACTTTCCCTGCCCATTTACAGATACCACCCGAGCGAGTGAGACTGCTCAGGCAGACGGCCGAGAAGACGACCCCGGATCGTCCTTTCTGGATATCATCCGTCATATTATTCGTTTTTCGCTTGCGGGTCTCTGCGGATAATTCGCTCAACCCGGGTGGGGAATGATCTCGGAGTTCTATTGATCAGGAAGCTTCTGATCAGTGATCAAGGATCCCATGCTGCCTGAGCAGGATACAGAACATTTCGCTGTGTTCATTTCGAGCAGCTATCGGGAACATCTCTGACGTGTTCTCGCGAGTCGACGCTTCACTTGAATAATTCCTCCTTTACTCTCAATTTCGATTGATATGATTCCGAATGATGCAGACATTCCGCGCAGTCGTGATAAATGAACTCCAGAACGTCCGCCCCTGATGTTTCCGGAAGATTCGAAGAACATCTGTGACAGCTGCCCAGGGACTGAACCCTGGGCAATTCGTGACTGGATGTAATTATGGCTTCCAGCACGCTGTCATACAAAAGTTCCGACGCTCTTGAGGATCGCCTGCTCCGAATATCTGTCCTTCCTTTCGATTCTATCGGAATAAGTTTCCCTTAAGTCAGATAATCATCGCCGTCGGGAGTGTTTCCACCGCTTCTGCTGAATAAAACATGTTGACGGAATTTCTGTAGTTTTGTGAGTACACACAAGCTGCATCGAATATTAGGAGATGAGCCAATGCTGCCGTAGCACGCCACATCCGAAGACTACTTAAGGAGATCGATGGAGCTACATTCTTCAGTTCCACTTCTCACGAGAGGCCGAGAGCATGCTACCGTCTTTCAGCGAGTTGAGATGGTTGCTCTTCACGGGTCTCCTGCTTGCCCTGGTCGGACAATTTCCTCCGGCGAGTTCCGCAGAGCTGATGAAGGATTTCGACTTCCAGAAGGTTCGTCTTTCAATCAAGCATGACATCGAGTTTGCTGGAAACGATTGAGCTTTATAGAACGGCTCCAGATTCCTGATCGATCCTCTAGGAAGGGTCTGACGGAAAGTTCCGTGTTACAGTTCATCAAACAGCGTTGGTGGGTGACCTACAGAGCTAAGAAATTCAAACATTACGATCGATGCATCAGTATCGGGTTCGGGAAATTCTTCAAAGACAAGGACTACTTCGTTGAGGTGGACCATGAGATGTCGGGGTAGGTCGGAAGTTCAAATCATGAGCCAAATCCAAGAGGCCTCCACGTCTTAGCTGGATCCTCCTCCTGCTCCGCGTGGAGTTTCCCTTGGATTCCTTCCGAACTCATATCCGCATCCGCAGTGAAATCGCCTGATTCTTACAGAGCTATCGATAGATCTTATCATCCCGTGATTCCTCATGATACGGGCTACCACTTCAATCTCGACGGTCAGTTCCATCAAATTCCTAATCCCTGCCGATACGACACCCTCACGACTCGGTATTGTCAGATAGACAGAAGCGAGAGTCTTGACTAATGCAAGAAACCTCCACAGGGGGAGACGAGGGTCGCGTCGACTTCGTCGAAACCGATTATTCCTCTTATGCGATAGCCATGGTGACGATGAAAGACCAATCGAAAGGTGAGACTCGAAACATAGAACATGGATCAACATGGATAATTATATGTACATTTTCACTACAATGTTCGTCCTTACGATCAGATTTGGATCATCTCGTGATAATCACAAAAGAAGCAACGGTCTCAGACGACGTGGAGAAGACGATTGGAGCGCGTCTCAAGGAGCTGGCCGACATTTCGCTCGACAGCATGGAGAAAATAAACAACGAGAATTGTCCGGTCGACATGAGAACCCAGGAAATGATCTGAGCTTTGGGTTGTGGAAATAAAAAAGTTGCCGGGATCCTGCAGGCACATGATACTAGTGAGATCCCCCGGGGCTTACCTCAACTTGTTGCGAAATATAATTGAATAAACGCGGAAGTGCATACACATCTTCCATAAGCGAAGCGTTCTACGAAGCCCACAAGGTCGTCCCCAGCTAGGTTGAAAGAAACATGAACACACCAAAGAATCGAATCTACCTGGGACCGGGGAATAGGAACGAGATTCGTTTTGTCTCGTCGCCCAAAGCCCCGAGAGAAAGCTTAGAGGAAAAGCGTCTGAGGATCACCTTAGCAAGGGCTTAGACCTTCGGATCGAGTCTGTCTTGTCTGAAGTGCTTGCAGAGACATACAGACATATACAATGCGTTTCAGCGACGAAGCGCTTTCGCGAAAAATCCACGACTTCCGAGTCATCAGTTACAAGCCTTACCCGCGAAAACAAACTCACTTGTCAGCAGATGAGTACATTCACAGTTCCGACGCTCTAGTTTTTGGATCGTCGAGCGAGAGCGACGGGAAAAGTTTGATCAGCGCTGTCTGTTTGAATACGGCTCTCCGAGTGTCGACGGCGAGTTCCCTTTGAGATTCCCGCGAGCTCTAACTCGAAGGCCCCCTCTTGAACTCCTTCGTGTCCTGTGACGCATGGGGAGACCAGAGCCTCTTCCAGCGGAAATGCGGGTTTTCTCGCGACGGACGATGTTTTCCTCTCTGACTGCTCTTAATTACGAAGATTCGGACTAGAGAGCTCGATTCCTACGGCCGGCTGAATTCAATAGGAGAGGCAAATCGAGACATTTCTCCCGACTGCGTTTTGAGAAGAGCGCCGTTTATGCACATTCATAGCTCCATGCTTATTATTTATATAGGTACGGTTCATTGATCTCTGGGCGTCCACAGTAGCTTCTCCTGATAGCTCCTCCAAGCTCACGGGAACACCGGTCCGACGGATTCTCAGCACTGATTCGTTGGAGCTCGAGCTCAAATGTCGGAGCTATCCGCATATTCGGTCCCATCAGGCTCGTGGCAGGAAGATTCCGCGATTTCACCCTTTCATTCGTCGACATTCCGATTTTAGGGATTGTACTGAGTGTGCTGCACCGAGTTTCAGGAGGTTTCATTTCATGCCAGCGAAATCTTTGGCCCGCAGTTTGGCTTCCCGTGGTCTGCAAGGATCACCTGGTAAATCCGACCAGCGGTCAGGCGCTATCTGACGTCGACACAAAGGTCATCGATGAAGACCTCAAGAGAATCCTCGAGAGAGTAACCTTGAGAGCGACAATAATATTGACTGCCCGTCGATCTGCGCGAGCGGCGAGGTATGTGAACTCTCGCCCTCGAGCTCGAGCTGTGACAAGATAAACAGGCCGAGCCTGATGAGAGACACGAATATCGACTCACCTTCCTTCCCTGCTCTGGGAACCGCTGGGAAACTTCGAAGCATGGTTCGTATGGTTGTGAGGAACCGATGAATGAGGACCACTTTGCGGCGGTGCGCTCGATGCGCGTGAAATGACAGGATTTCGCCTGCACGGGCCTTGGAGGTAATCGAAGACGTGCGAATAGTCTCGCCGTATAACACGACGATGAAAGGTCTCACGAAGCATCGTCGGAATATGGAAATATTTCCCCAAAAGATCTCATGCGAACGCATCTCTCAGTAGTGAAAAATACCCGGCCGAGCCTTTCAGAGACGGGAGAGCTTCCTCCTCCTCGCGTCGATATCGGGCTCTACAGCGTATTCCGTCTATTCGCCGGGGCCTTACCCCCTACGTTGGGCTACGCTCAATGTTTCTAAAAACAGGGCTCGATTTGAAACGGAGGAGAGATGATCAGCTCGAATATGAATGTTCGTCGATGGAACTGACGCTGGACGGGGTAAAAATCATCATCTCAAGGAAATCGAGATTTGCTTGAAGGAGATAGTCATCCGAGCTGACAAGAAGCGTAAGAGTTACAGAAAAATTCTTCATCAGAAATGAATCCTTCATTGTGTCATATGTTCCGCGCGCGAACCGGATCACTGAGTGTGAAATTATGCGGGAGCTCATTGATCACGCAGATCTTCGTTCAAACATCACATTCCGAGGATCCTCTCCCATCGGTCGATAAAAAGTGTTTGTATGAACTTCCCCGCTCCTGACGTGGAGTGTACACGGCCAACATGGAGCTGCTATGGAGTACTATTTTCGTCTTGATCGCCGCCTGTCACAACCTTGGGAGAGCCGCTCCCACTTTCGATGTCATGAAGGATCTTGACGCTGGAAAGGTGGGTTCCATCACGGCTGAACTCCCGATGAATACATAATAATTGAATTCACGTTGGGCAGGAGCGCTCCATTCAATGGAGATTCGGATGCTGAAGCTCCCCATACTCTCGCCCTGATATAAAGAATTAGATCCTACGATCTCTGTTGGGTGAATAACGTTTTCGAGTCAGTGCCACAAAGCAAGCATCAGCCAGACGGCGATCGGTTGTGAGCATGAAAATCATTCCTCTCATACTATTTTTTCCCATCGAACCGAGCATATCGAAATTACAATCAGTCCGCACTATTCTCTTTTACAGTTTTCCTCCGCGAGATGGTGGGTGACCCATCGAGGGGGACGACTCCACGAGGGTCATCTCGACCGGTGTCTGGTGCTGTCCCTGAGCCGGCGCTTCAACGATCAGAAGCTCTACGTGGAGATAGATCACGAGAATTCGGGGTATTCGCTCCGATAGGGATTCCAAATGATTAGTCCTGCTCGGAAGGCCTCTGCCCTCCCATTGTTATCTCATTATCAATCCTATCGATCCGAAATCAATTCGAACGCGTTCCATTTCAGAGCAATCGACCAAGCGTACTTCCCAGCAAGCATCGATTCTACCGGTCTACAGTTCAGCATGGAGAGTAAGCACCCTTTTTCTCAAGGACTCGATGTAGATTCCATTATTTTTGCATTTTTTCTCGGCCGATCAAGAAATTCAAGATGGAACCGTATTACCCCCAGTTCGACCGAGCCCCTAGTGAACAAACCTGTCGAAGAGAATTCTTCAATTGAAATCTTCCAGATGGAGAGAATGTCAGGATAGACATCATTCACACCGACTACGAGTCATATACCATAGGTTATTTGACCCTGGCCAAGAGGAGTGAGTCAGTTTCGAATACACAGAGAAACGGAATGATCCGGTGAATTTATCGCATTAGACCTTCCGCAAAACCTTCATGCATTCCAGAGAGTGAGTTCCTCGTTTTGTACGCGAATGTGCCGAAGCCGGACGGAGAGCTCCTCGAGAAAATGAAATCGAAGCTGCTGGAGATCACGGGGGTGGGCGTCGACGCTCTTCAAATTGTTGACAATGACAATTGTCCAGAGAAGGTCAACAAGGAACCTTGACATCACATTAAACATGGAAACTGTAACATCCGGACAGCCTTACCCCGTTCGATAATCTCCTCAAACAGGATATGACGAATAAACTGAGAGATTGATGTCTCTTCCTGCTTCTCCCATCTTTGCTCATCAGTCCCGTGGAGCGAACGGCAGATATTCCCAACATCGTATGTTCGTCGAATCTCTCGCGAAACCGACGCGCTAACGCGCATGCTTCGCGGGGCACGACATCAAGAAGGACGAAGAAGCGTGGCACGACTTCGGCGGTCGGAATTCTCGGATGAGATTGAATTCTCTTGATGGAGCTCGCCTCGATGAATCTCACCGGGAGATATTTCGAGTTTTCCGAAAAAGGTGGAAGTACTCCCAGGGGCAAATCAGATAACAGCTCTCGGAAGGACACGGAGAGCTTTCCGAAAACTTGAACTTTCCGGATTTTCGCCTCGTGTATTCGTACGTTCCTCACTCCTCGCCTCAGGTTATGAGCTGAGCAGATCTCTGTGTCTCTTGGGAAGTGGCCGATAGAATCGACTTTAGGTCACCTATTGCTTTGAAATATCCGAAGTCCAGTCAGGGCGGACGTCGAACGTCCTCTTCCACCTGCGGAACTACAGCTCGAGGATATTCAGCGACAGAGTCGCCGGGACCGCGGAACCGCCGACTGTTCAAATGCTGTCTGTCTTCTCATTACAACGACTTACCCTCACGATCGCGTATTAATGACTGTCCCCCCGAGAGCGCCCAGCATCAGAGTACTTGAGAAGCCGGTTGGGGCAATTCAGACTTTTGGGTCGTAACGACTAATTCTAGAATCCGTCCGCTCGTAACGACGAAACCTAGGGAGTGCGTCATCTTCATCGCTCGATGATGGCCAGGTCCGACTGCGATACTTGCGTCAGAGTTCGCTCAAAACTCCGCATGGAATGTGCAAAAGAATGGTGTTCGAGAGTTCTAGCCCAAAATAGGAGAAATATTATTTTTGCATTTCCGTGTATATGCGAGATACGAATGTCCAGCGCGAATTGCAATCGTAGGGAACGTCCCTTTCAAAAAACGAGAGCCCATTCCGTCGTTCATCTTTTCCTTCCAAGACTTCCGGACCTGTTTCGAATTCAAAACAAGAACGTTCCAGCGAAGATCGCTGTGAGGGATGCGTGAGAACACTTGTGCTGCTACGTCCATCGTACGGACGTCCCAGACTCGACGCACCCGGCGGACTCCGTTCGCGTGTAAGGTTGCGGCTGTCGGAATGAGACAAGGAGGGAAACGTTTTGGAGAAGCATCTCCCGGAATGAATTTTATTTTTATCATACTTCTGTCTCGAATTGCTTCTGCGATGTTCATGGAGTTCGTGCAAAGAGCAAGAAACAGAGGAAAAGTAGGTTCCACCGAGATTTGAACTCGGATCGCTGGATTCAGAGTCCAGAGTGCTAACCATTACACCATGGAACCCTAATGCTAAAGAGACCAATCTTAGCAATGTATTACGCTGGCAGACTGCGATGACGTCAAACATGATATCGGTCGATCGGTCCGCGCATCGGCGAAGGGCTCTAGGGAGTCGATCGTGACGATAGCCGTGGAAGTCGCGGTCGTAGTTATCTGTTTCTCGCGACTAATTGGAGTATTTCTTTCGCGGAAAAGAGTCGTTGCTATGGATTCTCACGGCTATGAAGAGCTTATCCGGCCCCCAGCTTCCGGCGGCCAGTCGTCCCTCACTCAATCAAGGAAAACAACACTGTTTATGCAAGATGGGCCCCAACGTCGATTCGACTGGGCGAAGCCTTGAAATTCGAAACCTTCAAGCGTCGGTTGTCTACCTTTCCACACTTGCAGCAGTACTGGTAGCCTGGAAGGTCATCAGTCATCACCTAGTGCTCCCTGTGTAGCCTGATCATTCGATCAGTTTACCACCTTAGCCCGTTTCTGACATTCAGTGTGAAGCCGCGAATGCCCAAGCTGCGACAGACTCGTGTCTTCCGTTCCACGCGGCGGGAGCCGTGCCGAATGTTTCCGCGCAAGGAATTCCTCCTGATCCATCACAGCCGATATTTTTAGAGAGAGATCACGCGTATGGAGGCATGCCTGGATGATATTCCAACTAGCAGCTTGGGGGAAGGGCATCGTGAACATGGGACCCATTTCCTGCCGCGAGGACACAGGCACATTGTCGTGCAAGTTCAGACGACTGACGTCAACTCCCCGAAGCCCCATCTGGGTTCGTACGCAGTGTGCCTGCATGGCGGGTCTCGAGAAATCCCTAGTCGGCTGCTCTTCTAGAATCCCCGAGGCATTGGGAGACTGTCGCAAGCTGAGGCCGGGGCACAATCGATCATGAAATTTGGAGCGGCTCTTCTGACAAAACTTTCTGTATAGCGATTATCCGGTTTTGAGACCCTCAAGACGGCCAACTATAATGATAATGGAGAACAAAAGGGATAGCTCGAAGAAGAATATAAGTACAGACTGCCGCGCGTCATCACTCTTCATCACTCTCCTGACAATACGTCGGGCATGGAGACCCTGTCGGCAGACGTTCGTGCGATTGATCTACGTTCAATACTGAAACCTCTTCGTGAGCAAAACCCTTCCAACATCGAAGAAGCACTCAATGAGATCGACCCTGGCGAAGATGGAATCGTCAGTTTATTCGCTCCAACTTTTCGGCTCTAATCACCATTCCGGCGTGAGTGAGTTTTGCCGACTAGGGCTGCCATGTCCCATAAAGCCCCATGTCGGGAAGGTCCGAACTCTTTCTGTTCGCCGTTCCGGCCCCCGTGACGATCAGCACGGAGGACTCACATTTTCCTCCTAAGAGGGAAGGAGGATGTTTTCGCGCCGATCTAGCATCTCTCGACCTAAACCGGATGAGATCTGCGATTCACCAGACCGTAAGGTTTTTTGAGTGCAAGTCAAACCGTACTGCCAACTTGCGGATCTGCACTCCGGTTTCGGTAGCGTGAGGATCATCCTGTGATCGTTCGAGTTTTCCCGATTGACTTCCCCACGAACCTTTCTGCTCAGTTGACCCTACCGCTAAGAAGTTCCTTCGGAATCCACACGAATCGCTCGGACCGTCTCATCGCCGAATCGAAGTGGAGCGACTCGAATAGGAAGCGCCACACAGCTATTCGGATAATGCATGTCGAAATGTTGGGCGACCTTAGGAGGCCGGCCCGTCGCCGAACCGACCGACCGACCGATCGGTCTGTTCATCAGCGATGGGCCGCAGGGAGGCAAGCCGGGCGACAGCTGTGGTTTCCGTAGTTGTCATTATCTGAAGCTAGTGTCTTATTGTTAGGAAATTTTCTTAGCGAATTTCGCTCAATGTGTCGTCGCTTCAAGTCGTAACGGCTGCTTGAAGCTCATTCCTTCGTAGGCTACCAGTTGCTGTGGCCTTCGCCCGATTGCGGGAAACGATGCCGTTTATGCAACGTTGATTCCTTCTCGCGGATCCAACATTAAGAACTTCAGTCTGTCTATTTGTCCTTCATCAAATCGTCCGTCGCTTCATGCCCGACGTGTGAGCCAGCAGATCAATCGCCACCGTTGAGCTTTCGCAGTAATCGTTGATCCACGTTTCAAGTCATCTCCGGTGATCGATTCGAGTAATCGGAAACCCTGTCCGCAACCACAGACATCGATCCAATCGACTATCGAGTTGTTCAGGCATAGCGTTGAGCTCCAGCGCGGGGAAATGTTGGAATGGCGACCCTGAGCGGGAAGAAATTCTCGCTCCATGATCGGTGAATTTTCGACAAGATTGCGTCGCTCAGACATTAGGTCTCCAATCTGCCGATTTCGGACTCCGTGAAGTGGATCATTGGCGCAACGATGACTCAAACTGGAACGTAGCATGAATCATCAGACGGTCGAGTCCACGATAAGTCTGCTCCAGGATGTACGACCGTCAGACTGGAAAATGGAAGCCTCTGGTCTCCATTGAGACATGAATTATTATTGATGATGATCGAGACTCGAGACTGAGGAGATGTGCTCGCTGACGTCTGTTTCATAGATAAAGAAATATCCGCGCATCGGACTATGTGTGCGAAATCCAGAAAATTGGTCCCTTTCCCACCTTCCCCAAGTGTCAGTGATCGATCCCCGTCGGGACGACCATTCTCCATCAACCCCGGGCGGGAGGATTAGAAAGTCGTTGGTCAAGTTGGATTTCAGAACAATCGATTCAATTTTCCAAGCCCGACGAAATCCGATAGGGGACTTTCCTCGGCGGTCGGATCGGTTCGGTGAGGGATTTTTGTGAAATCAAGAGTCATTCTGCGACGAGAGCAAGAGCTCTGGTCAGAATCCGCTAGCAACCTGGGGCGAGCTTTGGTAAGGAGTATCGGGAAAGAATTTCCTTTTTAGATGTCATTCAAGAGAGTCTGATACGAGCTGACCCTGGATCCCGAAAACGGCTCTGTCTGATCTCTCTTTCTTCACACGAACCAGCTTCATTGGTCGAAATCAGCGGAATACGCAAAAATAGCTCCCGCTGCGGATCTAGCATTGGGCGCCCTGGAGGATAAGTGCGAACCCACCGCGGATTCCACCCCGTGGAATCCGCTGTTATCCCGAGCGCGATCTATCGAGAAGTACAATTTAGAACGACTGCCATTCTCACAGCTTTAGCTTATAGTGGGCTCCCCCTCGAGCTCTAAGCGATACGCGAGCCGACAGCGCGGCAACGGCTCTGTCGTTTGTCGAGTTTATCCCCCATGCGGTCTCTTAACTTTAACACATGCGCATCGGAACATACGGGGAGACCATCTGCCCCGGGTAACAAGGCTGCAGGGACTGGGCCGGGCTTCGAAACAGACACTACCGCGAAGCACTGAAAAAATAAAATACCTACTCTTCCTCTCGTTTAGAATAATTTTTGGGCCCGTCGCTGGAGAATCCATAACATTCCTAGAAATGCACGAGGATCAGAGGGTGCCTCTCAGCTTGTCAAGGCTCTTGAGTTCCGACTCAAGAGCTGGTGGGTCCAAGTGCTTCCGGCGTCTATTCGACTCTGCGTTGGAAAAAACGGCGACCTTCCTGGAAGAAAATGAGGAGATGCTGCAAATTACTCGGTAGGAGTCCGAGAGATGCGCCGGGAAATAACGGGACAGAGGTTCGGAGGGCCATCAATTCTTTATATCCTAGACTGCAGAGTCCGCTCTCGACATCTTCGACTGCTGTTGCGGTCGGAACACTGTGTGTTCCTTGAGATCTTATTCACTCGATCTTCCACCAGGTGATTTCGGCTGTAGTCGATTTAAGTTCGACTTTGCCGAGAAAGTCTCGAGCCTGCCCCTAGATTGTCCCCGGAAGGGGACAATCGAGGTCGGAACGACTTCCGCCAGGAATCTTCGACCCTGTCGGATTAGCTGTCTTTTTCCGTTTCATATCTGCCAACGTGAACTATCATTTTGCGGACAAATGAGCGGCGCGGCCGGCCGATTCTCAAGCAGAGTCGAGGGAGCTCCCGATCATCCAGGGAGCGGATCGCTGTAAATGCGGATAGATCGTGCTGTGCACCTCCAGCAAACTGCGGAACCTACAAGTCAAAGCTTGCTAGATTCGAGGCTTCTCCCTTGTGGACCCTGCGAGAACTCAAATCGAAATTCGACCGGTGATCTTCACGGGAACCCTGCCGGAGGCAACAGGTGGGATAGTTGCCGGCTCGAGGGAAGTTGCCTCAGGATAAGGAGCCCGCGGACGCTGCGCCGGCTGTTTGTAGGGGCAACCGCATTTTCTGGGCGTAAGATCGTTTACAGTTGCCTCCCGACCACCGGGTGCTCCAGCCTGCATCGATCTACGTCAACTTTTACCAATGACACACCACGCTAGCATTTTGTCCGGGCAGGAAGGCGGCGAGAAAACTGTCAGACGAGCGGCTGTCCAGGAGCTGTCGGTTTCACGGGTGAATCCCTCGTCGGTAACGGAGTACTGGTGAGCTCTTCCAATCAAATCAAGAATTGTGAAGAGAAGAAAAAGAAGAGCAGGAGAGAGACGGAGCCTGAGAAACCGAGGTCGCAGTAGAGGAATTTGTTGACCTCGATCTCGAATCACGAGTCTCCCCAGGCCAGCTTGACCTGATTACGGCCGTTTGGACATCCGGTAGTGGAACTGGAGCATTTACACGACAAAAAAAAATTATCTATCAAGCTCTTCCGGAAAGTGAAAAGAATAATCCTGCTCCACCCACCTTCGAACGGTCAAAAACAGCCATTCTGAAGGAGTTGCAAGCTTAGTCGGCACCGTGTGCGATTCATTCGGAACCGGTTTGTTGTAGTCGATGGAAGTTTCATGGATCCGATCCGTGATTACCATAATGATCGAAGGCCGCCTAAACGGGACAAATATTGTGACGAACAAATCTATTTTTGCTTTCAGGATATTCTTATCCCGATTCCGGTGAAGAACAACAGGATGATGTCGTCGCCAGTTGCGCAAAGTCACATGGAAGGACCGCAATTTCACGCGCGAGGGTCCGAGCTGTTGGATACGTATCGTTTTTCCGGTGACGGACGGGCTCCCCGAGCGTCGACCCCGATTCACCCTAATATCTAGCTCGTATCGGCTAAGGTCAGGGGGAAGACGGTCAGCCTTCCTAGGTTTCAGTGGAGTCGAGATTCTATGGGCCGTCGAATTAGAGGTGTGGGGATGCTCGTCTGATAGGGGGTGTAGGGTGCGCATTCAATGGGAGCGGTACGGTTTTCGTCTATACGGGAATCCTCCGGATGTCAACGTTCATCGCTTTGGAACGATTCTCCGACCATGCGTTTCGTACAGGATCGATCTCGATGAGCAAGTATTGATGGTTCTCAAGTCGAACAGGATCAGCCGGAGTGGGGGAACCTCCGGGAGTTGCGCTGATTGATTGACCGATTGACTGCATGCAGAATATCGTCGAGAGGTGAGAGGCAGCTGACATGAATGCCAGCAGGGGAAGGGATTAGTTGGGCGTCCACGCTTTGGGCTTTTTCCTTCTTAGTTTAATTCCCGGTCGACAAGTCGGTTCCTCTCACCGGAAAGCTCATGACACCAAAGAGAAAAGTATTCTTCGGAGCCCGAGCCCCTCGCTCCCCCCCGAATTCATGTATGTGTGCATCTTGTGGATTGCTGGATGTATCGTTTCGCTGCTCGTCTCCCGATCTTCTATTCGGGCCCCTGACAGCGGGAGCGAATCCGCTCAGCGAATGACGGTCGATGGCCGAGATGAGGGAAGACACTTGACGTAGCTCCCCGAGATACGGGGCAGCGGGCAGTGGATGAAAAGAGGGTTAGGAACTCGCGCTGCTGAAATCTCCGGTTACGGAAACACCAATGAATCGACGGTCATTTAGTAAATGCCATTCATTAATAGTATACATTCGGTAAATAAACACACATAGAAATACGGCTTTGCGCATGTGCGTTTGGTTGCCAGGCAAGCTGGGGTTGCGGCTGGCGGGCGGACGGGCGAGCAGGTCGGCGTTTCGGCTTCTTGATTTCTCGATTGGGTACCCGCTGCGATTGCTTTGTGAAATTTTTCCGATCGTTGTTGACTGACTGAACCAGCGTCTTCTAATAGCCGCGAAGGGAATGATGGCGTTTGGCGTTTGCAACACTTTCCGTTTCGGAAGTCGATGCCGTGTGTTGATTCTGGTCGTCGCAAGACAAAAGCGAGGGCTCTGGTGCGGCTGCTCCGTATTACGAAGCTGTTACATTTCCATCTCGTATCTGCAGTCAAAAAAGTGACATAATCCTACCTGCGCTCGATAAGAAACGCCTCCGGCAAGAACAACACGGGGCGATACGCATCTCACATAAGGTGTAGTCGACGTGCTAGTTTCGGGTCTCCTGAACTCAGAACGCCTCTAAGAATGTGGTTCTCCCGTGGGATGTCGGGCCCCTCTCGAGGAGCCCCGGCTGACGACCGGGGTGCCCTTTATCTCGAGCTTCTTTTAGTGGATGACTTCCGAGTTTTCCGGAGCTAATTCTTGATCAGAATAGCCGATTCCCAAAATTGGGAAGGTAATCGTATGGCAGCCGAGATGATTGAGACTTCCGTAGTCATAGACTCACTGAACTCAGCGCTGAACAACTGGGGGGCTCCATATACGTAAGTCTCTCTGGGGGGCCGTGTAGGTGCGGAACGTTCCATCATGATATTGATTCCCGAAATTCTTCCAAATCTCTCGGCTTCTCTCAGTCTAGAAATTCGATATCGAGCCCGTCGAGCAGGGACACTCTCCGCTCGCGGGTGTCTGAAGGGGGTTCCCGAAACTTCCAATTTGAGAGGACCGTCTGGTCTGGTTCTCACTGTCTGTCCCATCACGGCTCCCGTAAGCGAGCAAGATGGAGCTGTCACCTGCACTATCGGCGACGGAAGGAAGAAAGAAGCGAAAAACTGACTAACTTTGATCAGCTGAGCGAGCTGTCACTCGAGAACTATTCACGGGTGATGAGGGGTGACGGGCCCTCAAACCACACGAGTTACACGGCAGAAGCCTACGCTGAATTTCTGAGTGCTCAGGAGAAACTCATGCCGACCTCCCGATTGATCGCTTGATTGAGCTGAAGTCCAATACAAGAATGCGCGGATACTCACGGCTGTCTCCGAGACCTAGACTTTCTATGGAGATACATAGAACGAGACTTTCCGAGAAGGCTTACGGCTGTTCTGCCGGCTGAAACGTCTCCCTAGGAGATAATCCTCCGAACCAAAATTCCATTCTCGTGTTATCTACTATCTCCCAGTCCCGTTGGATGGGAAGCCATCCGTAAACCAATGATTACGATACCAGGAGCCCCCTGCGGAACAGACAAACTCAATGCTGCTGGAACACGCAGCATTGAGGTCTATCTGATTGTACTGCAATCAATCCTGATTATCAATCGATCGGTTCTCGAACCCACTTATCCTAGCTTCGGAAAACTCGGGAATGCACCAGCCTGGAGAATCCTCGAAGCCTCTGGAGGAGCCTGAATGCCGCAACCCCATATTTGGGAGCTCCTCAAATCCGAGTCTAGTGAAAAATTATGCTCGAAGGATCCAGCAATCACATAAGATATATTAGAGCGGGCAAATTATCTGCCGTCAACAGTTCTAATTATAATCGTGATCATTCAATTCATCTCAGACTTAATTGGCCGTCCATGGGAGAAGTTGTAGAGATCCTCAAATACCCGAATCCGGAGTTCGATAGGGGCTGGGAAGATCGGGAACTCTTGATTCAATTCTCCGGGTTCTCTTGAATCGATTCAATCGGCCACAACTTGAGAGATGTTCCCTCATTCACACACGGCTGTGCCGAAAACATGCCCGGCGAAGACAGGAAGAAGAAACAAGTTCACAAATGAAACTGAATCTATCTACCATGTTCCTATGCGGATGGAAGAAATTGAAAAGCAAAACCGACAAACTAGATCGACATGTTGTCAGATGAATGTAGCTAGACGCTTTGGTCAAAGACGGGTGTCGTCGTCGCGGACGACGGCGACAGCAACGGCGACTGCGACTCCGACCACGGGGCAGGATTGTTACCAAAGCGTTCGTCTGCGGCATCCCGGACCGCAGCGATAAATGCGCTCCTGAAGATGGCGAGGGGCAACAATCGTTGCGGTCTGCTATATAAAGCGACTTCTCCTTTGGCTGGACATCAGCTTGTCCCGTGCAACTAACAGCAAACATGAACACCCTCCAAGTCGCCCTCTTCGCCGCCGTCGCAGTCGTCTCGTTCGCCCAGTTCGACGGTGCTGATTTCTCCCGGTTCGCCGGCCAGCACGGTAAGTGTTCCTGAGCGCCCATATTCTCGGATAAATGCTCTGCCGAATTTCTCCGCGAGGAGGAACTCCTCGAGATCTCAGAGTGTCCATCAGTTTCGCGCGGCTGCATTTATTATCGGAAAGACGGCGTTTCTTCGGCAAGCCTTCATCCACAAACCATGTGGTTTCCCAGCGAGCGACGGTGTGAATTCTTCTTTCGTCGGTCTCGAATGACATCTAACGATCGTGAACCTCTCTTCCCTCAGCCGCTGGTGGTGATTCTCCCCAGTTCGACTCCTCAGCTTTCGGTGGTGCCGAGGCCGGAGCCTTCGGTGCCCATGGAGCTGCTGGAGCTCAAGATTTCTCTGGCTTCCAAGGATTTGATGCTCAAGCCGCTTTCGGACAACAAGGGCAGGGACAGCAGTTCGACAGCTCCGCTTTCGGAGGATTCGGAGGTGATGTCGATGCTTCTCAGTTCCAGTGAGCGTTGATTTCATGACGAGTCAGCGACTATGTTGCAATTCTTGCCATCTGTGATGAGAGAATCGAATGTCTCAATGCTGCTGGGACCGACCGTCGGCGCCGTTCGACGACGGCGCTGCGATGTCGGCGTAGGTCGGTAAAGTTTGGCTGCGAATTGCAGAACCGGATTGTATATATGTTTTGTATATAATAATGGAGGAAAAACACCAAAAACAAATGAATAAATCTATGTTCGTAGAGGACGATCCATCTACGGAAACACATAAAACCATCGTATAGTCTTCAGCGGTATGTATAATGTTCCGACGACGAAGATCTGTCATGGCTCCGACGGGGAGTAGGTGAGAGTCTCCCTCTGCTCGACTCGATCTAATCCAAAGTAACCAGTGATTTGATGGATAGAACTTCTTCGGCTCGTTGAGCTCCCACGACCCCTCAGCATCGGATAATGGGACTCCCATCGCTGAAGAACTCTCAATCGCCACGCACCCCGAGGGTCCACCGTGAATTTTCATGAGAAGCGCTTTGAATCGTCCAAGGCGAACAAAACACCCCTTCTCGGTGTTTGGTCCTACTCAAGTGAACCGTTCCGGGTATATCAGTTCCGTATGCAGGGATCAACATTGATTCCATCCACAAGTCTTCCGCATGGTAAGCACTTCCTGTTCACGAAGTGTCCATCCCGAGGAATTATGCGCGATCGGGAATGATCTTCCCGGTGTAACACCGAAATTTGTAGGTCGTCCTGGACCCGGTGGACACACCGGTCCCCCGAGGGATCCATACGACGGTCTCTCCGCAAGGATTCTTCGCCGTGTGGGGTGAATTAGGCTCCGGTGAAGCTTCGCGCGTAATCACTGGCTTCACGGCACCGCTCCGGTGCCAAGCGAAGCGCGTCAACCCGGCCACGGCGTCAACCCGGCCACGCCGTCTACCGGGCCACGCCGTCAACCCGGCCACACCGTCAATCCGGCCACACCGTCAATCGTGCCACGGCTTCAACCCGGCCACGGCGTCAACCCGGCCATCTGGGGGTGCACCTATGATGGAACTGTCTTTGGGCGAGAAGGAGGGGAGATTTCTCGTTGCGATTCAAGGGGGTTGAGGAAAACGACTAAGGATCACCAGGATGGCAGCGCCCGTCGAGAGTCAACGAGGACGAGAAAAGCTCATCCATGAAGGTTTCGCGTGTGTGTTCGCTCAGCTCAGCCGCGATCGGTGCACTGAATTTTGGCGATGTCACTTCAAGACTCATCCGACGAAAAAATGCTGTGCTCGCCTGCACCGGTGGAGGTTCAACAGAAGAAAACCGCCCCGAAACGACGAGCCGCTGACACTCTGGAGACGCCGCAGCAAATCATCAGCGAAGTGCGGGTCGGTTCTCCATTAGCTGCTCAAGGAACTCTGGAGAGCAACAAGACGCTGGCCAGAATCGTACAAAGAACACGGGACAAAGTTGGCATCGCATCCCTACACTACACGAGCTTGGCTTCGATCGACATTCCGGAGGAGTACCGCCGCTACGAAAGCACTTCGGGAAACTTCCAAAACTTTCTGCTCGGCGACAGTGGCTCTGATGTTTCGAATCAAATCTTAATCTTTGGTCGGGCGTCCGCTGTTTCGTGGATCGGTCGAGTGAGGAAGTTGTATGTAGACGGAACGTTCAGTCTAGCCCCCAGCTATTCTCTCAGTTGTTCGTGATCTTAGCCGAGCGACCAGGCTGCGTCGTGCCGATCGCCTTCGTTCCACTCCCAAACAAGACCGAGGACGTATACTGCAAGCTAAATTGAAGAATAGATCGCAGAGCTTGTGTTACGTATCATGCCGGAGATATACCGACGGGATATCCGATCGTATGCCGCATAGTAATCGATTCCATTCATTCAAGATGTTGGATATGATCAGACTCGGATTGCCGGACCTGAGCCCGGAGGCGATTTCCATGGATTACGAAAAAGCACTCATGAACGCTTTCGGGGCCTATTTCCCAAACGCAGAGATACATGGATGCTTCTTCCATTTGGTCCAGAACCTCAAAAAACGTGTGGCATCGTGCGGGCTCGACAGAAGATATCGGAACGAGTCCGACTTCGCGCTGGGAGTATGAATGATTTCCGCGATGGCATTCTTACCACCAAATCGCCTGGAAGAAGCCCTCCGTGACCTCAGGGACGAGCTACCGGAAGAGCTGCAGCCGGTTCTCGACTATTTTGAGGACACATACATGGGGAGGCTGCAGATAAAGACCGATGGAACCATGGGACGCCGGGAAGCCATTTTTCCAGTCCACATGTGGAGTGTCCATGAACGTACGCTCAATGATGACTCCCTCTGACAGAACGAACAATTTTGTGGAAGCGTTTCACCGGAGTCTCCAGCGTCAGTTCGCAGCGGACCACCCTGGGCTGTTGAAGTTCATTGATGGTTTGAGGAAAGCGCAGGTGCACAAGGACGCCCAGCTAGAACGTTACGTCGCCGGATGCGCGGCTGCGGAAAAACGGAACCGGTATCTCCAGAACGATCAGCGCATCCTGAGGATTATGAATCGACGTGATTCTTATACGCTCATTGAATTACTCCGCGGAATCGCTCATACCTACGAGATGAATCCATAGTGACCGCGACAAAATCGTTCCCTTGTGAAAACTTGATTTCATTGTAATTTTAATTTGTGTAATATGATCTTATGGAATTGATCGTGAGATAGTGCTCACATGTTAAGTAAATGGGAAAAGATGGATAGCGGAGCGAAAGATAGGAATACATATAGTCTGATGAAATCGATCGAGGGTTACGTGACTCGAATGAATTGATTGTTGCTACTTAATACCCGCAGATATGCAGTTCTGAAAATTTTATCGATTGTGATAGTCGCAAGCTGACGCGGAGGGAATAAAACCCTCTCGAACGAGTACGAAGTTGATATGAGTTCGAAGGCTTCGACGGTTGCGTC
>NW_003805436.1:573154-573765 GCF_000255335.2 Galendromus occidentalis
CCCAAGTCAGAAGAGCTCAGTCACTAATTTTGCTCCAGCTGCCCTCAAAAGACAGTCGGAGAGAGGATTCCTACATCGAAAGAAAGTCAACATCCATGGATCTATAGGAACACATTCGAAAGGCAACGTCTGACGAGTATATCCACTTCCTCATGGGAGAATTCCGGCCACCGCTCTCAATGAGAGGGCGGCTCGATGCAGCGACTGATGCTGTCGATGATACGCCCAAATTTCTTTCCGTCACGTATCGAATTTATTACACGTATTGATCCATCCGCTCAGAAATCTTCCCAGAGCGCTTTGTCTGGGTCCAAGTCGTTTGGAGGTTCCCCCTTGGCGTCGAATAAGTCAGGGATTGGGGTTTCTTCTCTTTGAGCCGGAAGTTGGATTCCGGGAAATTCGTCTTCGATGAGCAAACTGTCAAAATCGATGCCCGAAAACCATTCATGTTTCTTTATGACGTCGCAGCCTCCAAGGCCTGAGCCCAGTCTCTGTGCGGGATCTTTGTTGAGTAATTTAGTCAACAAATCTTTTGCCGCGTCACTGAACCTATCCAAACCCTCGGGCTCATTTTCTACAGTAAATTTTGCTACATCGTCGAGGCTTGTGCC